>NW_025533465.1:1500000-1765000 GCF_020615455.1 Coregonus clupeaformis
ACAGAGTGTATTACAGAGTGTACTACACTACATAGTATTACTATCACACAATTAATCTTCTCCTTTCCCCCTTCTGATAACCAGGTGGCGAATCGCATCTCTGCATGTCTGGCAGACATATCAGTGTGGATGACGGATCACCACCTCAAGCTGAACCTCGGCAAGACGGAGCTGCTCTTCCTCCCGGGGAAGGACTGCCTGTTCCATGATCTCACCATCACGGTTGACAACTCCGTTGTGTCCTCCTCCCAGAGTGCAAAGAGCCTTGGCGTGACCCTGGACAACACCCTATCGTTCTCCGCTAACATCAAGGCGGTGACCCGATCCTGTAGGTTCATGCTCTACAACATTCGCAGAGTACGACCCTGCCTTACACAGGAAGCGGCACAGGTCCTAATCTGGGCACTTGTCATCTCCCGTCTGGATTACTGCAACTCGCTGTTGGCTGGGCTCCCTGCCTGTGCCATTAAACCCCTACAACTCATCCAGAACGCCGCAGCCCATCTGGTGTTCAACCTTCCCAAGTTCTCTCACGTCACCCCGCTCCTCCGCACACTCCACTGGCTTCCAGTTGAAGCTCGCATCTGCTACAAGACCATGGTGCTTGCCTACGGAGCTGTGAGGGGAACGGCACCTCCGTACCTTCAGGCTCTGATCAGTCCCTACACCCAAACGAGGGCATTGCGTGCATCCACCTCTGGCCTGCTGGCCACCATACCTCTGTGGAAGCACAGTTCCCGCTCAGCCCAGTCAAAACTGTTCGCTGCTCTGGCAACCCAATGATGGAACAAGCTCCCTCACGACGCCAGGACAGCGGAGTCACTCACCACCTTCCAGGGACACTTGAAACCCCACCTCTTTAAGGAATACCTGGGATATGATAAAGTAATCCTTCTACCCCCCCTTACCCCACCCCCAAAAAATAAAAAATAATCATAATATTATATAATATATATATATATATATATATATATATATATATATATAAAATAATTGTAAAGTGGTTGTCCCACTGGCTATCATAAGGTGAATGCACCAATTTGTAAGTCGCTCTGGATAAGAGTGTCTGCTAAATGACTAAAATGTAAATATAAATGTACTACAGAGTGTTCTACTGAGTGTATTATAGAGTGTACTACAGTATCTCATCCTGTCATCTCTTTAAACACACCTAAAGTGTTGACATAAAAAGAGCTGGAAGATGCCTCTTGAGTTAAACTGTCAGAACGGCTGCATACGCACCCACACACTACTCACATCAAAGCTCACTTGATGGCTGCTTGTTTGAGATGGCTGCTTGTTTGAGATGGCTGCTTGTTTGAGATGGCTGCTTGTTTGAGATGGCTGCTTGTTTGAAATGGCTGCTTGTTTTAAGTTGCAGATGTGATAAGCAATAAGAGATCTATAATGATTTACAGCCAATGACAGACATTTCATGAGCGCAGAAGAGATTATAATTATACAGTATTATAATTATACAGGTTATAATTCAACCTCAGATATTGACCTTATATCTGTAAATGAACAGATATTCTATACACATGATATACATGATTGGTATAAATAGCCTAATATGGAGAATGGTACTCAAGAGGCACGGGTGACTATATTTTAAGTACAGTTCTGTCCAACTCAGATTGATACTATATACCATAAGTGGTTTTAAGGATTGAGGATGGTTTATGGTGTCTGAAGGCTGCACAGCTACAGTGTGATATAGCCATAGTCAGCCACACAGGGCTATTGTTAGTCCCAGGTGGGCGTTGTAGTGAGGGTGACGGACGGCTCTAGAGGGAGTGTTGGTAAAGGGTTGTGTTGACGGCAGGGCTGTGATGGAGAGGGAGGGGGCTGTGACGTCTCACACCCAACACGGGGTCATTAGTGGGCATTGTCACGGTGATGGAGTGCCACAGGCAGAGGTTCATTAGAAGAAGCACAAGGGCGCTGCCAACCTGGGGGACCCCTCCCCACTAGGACTCCCCAGCCCTTCTGTGTCTGTCTGGGTCCGACTGGCTGCTGCTGCTACCCTGGAGAGAGGATACCACTTTGTGTGTACAGTCTGGAGGTGAATGAGATGAGCTATGGTTTGGGAGAGGGGGTGTTGTTGCTTTGGCAGTCGAGCTGCTGTTTCTAGACACCATTTGTCGCATCATATTCTCGTGGGACTCAGCAAATGTGATGTGTGCTGCTTATCATATGAGCCCACACACCTTAGCAGAGAGAGCGAGAGAGAGAGAGCGAGAGAGCGAGATGTTTCCTGGGAGGACGTCAGGGGACCGGACCTTCCAGTGAGCTTCCCAGGGTTTCTGCTTAACTTAGAGGAGAAATGACTAGGGCCAAAGGGACAGAAACTCTCCATGCATCAAATGTCCCTGTAAACTGTACTGTAACTCAGCCCTTTGAGAGACCCTGACCTGAAAGACAGAGCTAGAGGAAAGAGAAACACCTGAGTCCTCTGTGATCTTCTCTGGACTGAGGGGAAAACACAATGTACTTCCGACAGCTACAAATGGAGCACTTAAGCCAGAATCCCTGCAACCCTTTTCCACTGAGTGGAGTCTTGGAGCGGGACCAAAATTGAATGTAAGCACAGATACTGAGGCTGGCGTGTGAGTGTCCCTCACCTGTCCCCACTCTGTCACTGAGCCATCATTCTCTCTCTTTCTCTCTTATCCATCCGTCAGCAGATAGAGGAGTGCTCTCACGGAACATGGAGTGCCCACTCATGCTGATCTGATTTCTCTCCAGCTGTGGGTGAGATCCAAGGACGGAGTGTGTGTGTTGTGTGTGTGTGTGTGTCACATTGAGTGTCTCTCAGGGTATGTGCAGAAAGGTAGGGGGTGTAAATAGGTGGGTGGTGTGTGTGTGGGAGAGAGATAGATCTGACCTGGGTTTCTCAGCCCCAATCAACTGCAAGACGTATGACAGTCAGTGCCTTATCTTCTCTAAGGGGGTTGGAAATGACATGTCTCCTCTGTCTTTTCCGCTTAAGGCACGGCTCTCTGAATGTGACTGTGAGACTCTGTGAGCGTGGAGGGGGGAGGAACACTGGGAGATATTTACACCAGTAGCACAGCAGGAGGCACATACTGTTGCCTGACACCATACAGTACAGTATGCATTACTGATACATACAGAAATAGTTGTGTACAAGAAGGAAAGGCTTTACACATCCAGTATTACTGTAATCACTATGCTGTATGAACAATACTCAAGAGGAGCACTGCCCATATGTTTGGAATGGTGGGTGGAAACGTAGGTGAAAAGGCAACATGCAGATGTTGCTCCTCCATAGGGAACCCAGTTTCTCAGGATAACCTCACCCTGGAATCCTAACTATGTGGACGAGGCTGGAATGGATCTCTCCCTGGAGCTCCCC
Organism: Coregonus clupeaformis; assembly: GCF_020615455.1. Lineage (NCBI taxonomy): Eukaryota > Metazoa > Chordata > Actinopteri > Salmoniformes > Salmonidae > Coregonus > Coregonus clupeaformis. The sequence goes on from NW_025533465.1 coordinate 1,503,380, forward strand.
ATGGACTCACTGTGGGGGAGAACAGACCAGCCCAGTGATGGAGGTCATATGTTCTCCACAATTTCTGGTATACATTAAGTTTTTCCTGACTGTGTGATCTGACCAGGAAAGACTAGGCCTTAGTTGTGATTATAACTAGGGCCCAGATTTGTTCTGGCCAGGTCCCATGATCTGGAAAAACTCCTGGCCCTAAATGCATTGTAATACAATTGTTAGTGTAAAAACAAGAAATGGCCAATCTGGTCTGGCCACTGTGGTCTTCATGGCACATCCAGTCCACAGAGTGAGACAAACTCAGACCTTGCCACTTAGCCATATTCTACATGGGGGAGAGAGTCAGCCACAGTCCAGTGAGAAAGCGATTCTCTGTCCCAGAAACCAGTCATGTACAAAAGTTAGGCTGCTCCACTCCCTAATGTATAATTCAGCACTAGGAAGGCATTTTCTCTGTCCTCCTGAATAGACTCGGTTTTTAAAGTTACTTTCTGTGTTGTTTTCCAAGTCCTCCTCTACTTCCCGTTGCTGAAAGCATGGATTCAATTGTTTATACTTTTGGTTTTCAATAAATTGCAAGTGCTTTAAGTCATTGTGGGTGTGCATGTCTGCATGTCTGCATGTATGCATGCATTTGTTTGTTTGTGTGTATCTGTGTATGTGTGTGTGTTTGGTAGATTGAGTGCTGAAAGGATAAGGAGCCGTAAAAGTGACAGAATATGAGTGGAATCAGAAATATTTGATTTGAAAGCCACAGAAGTATAACTCACAGAACATTCTCCCCCAAAAGCAAAAGCAGGTCTGGAGGTGGAAGCTCACAGCCCTGTGACTGATGTGACGGTGGGAACACTGGAGATATGAGAACAGTATAAACTCCCAGTGAGATTCTGGAGGTTATCATGAAGCCACACATCTCTCCTGCAAAGTCACAGCTGTAGTTATATTACTAGCTAAACTTTTCATTCACATCCAAAACATCTCTAAATGGAATGGATGAATGGAATGTAAGGCAGGGATCAGGGAGATAATTGGCCTTGGCAGAGGTGTTCACCAAGCAACAATATTCATACACCAGTAACTATGGGATTTCCTGAACTCTGTAACCAATGCCACTATTTTCAGGAACAGAGGTGCAGCTAACATTCCAGTACAATGAAATCAGCTAGAGAATACAGTAAGTTCCATCGGAATCACTGTTGTCCAGACATATTGTATACTGTGGTACTGTACTAGGCTGAGTCAGGACAGGAGAGCCCCAACCCTCCTCAGCCTGGCACAGGATGGGCTGCTAGGAGCCAGGACTTACAGGACTGGTAGGCTTTACTCAGCTGATAGCGCACAGTTTAGCAGGGAAGACTGACTCACATTAATGGTCTCTCTGTCAGGGACTTCCACCTGGGCCACACGCATGCACTCACACATACACACACACCACAATGAAGCTCCTGCCATGTTGAGGCCAGATTGCAGGACGTGTCTGTTGCCTACCAAGTGTTTGCATTGTCATTATGGGTTACTTCATCATTGGGTTCAAACACCATCAGAGCTGTGCTTGCAGGCACAGATGGTTCCTGTGGGCTATGTTTGTCTTAGCCTCTCTGTCAACGTCTCTAATTAGAATAAGGACATTCAGTATGCTGCTTCCCAACAGGGAGTAAGATGCAGCAATTCACTCCATTTAACCTTTCACTTCACAAGAGCTCACACAGGAGTTCCGCCTATCCCGTGCACATGCACGTAAGCACACACACACAGGTACAAACGCACATGCACGCACACACACTCACTAACACACACACACTTCACCAACTTTCCCTGGCGCACATGCATGGATGGAAATGCTCTCTCAATTCTTTTTATTTTTTATTTTTTTTTAGCTTTAATATTGCAGATAGATTGTAACTTCCATCAATGTAATTGTCTGCATCACTTCCAATCCCCCATGTTTTATTTCTCGCAAATATATATATATATATATATATATATATATATATATATATATATATATATATATATATAAAAACACACATATACACACATATATACAGTGGGGAGAACAAGTATTTGATACACTGCCGATTTTGCAGGTTTTCCTACTTACAAAGCATGTAGAGGTCTGTCATTTTTATCATAGGTACACTTCAACTGTGTATTTGGTACAGAAACCTTTGTTTGCAATTACAGAGATCATACGTTTCCTGTAGGTCTTGACCAGGTTTGCACACAATGCAGCAGGGATTTTGGCCCACTCCTCCATACAGACCTTCTCCAGATCCTTCAGGTTTTGGGGTTGTTGCTGGGCAATACGGACTTTCAGCTCCCTCCAAAGATTTTCTATTGGGTTCAGGTCTGGGGACTGGCTAGGCCACTCCAGGACCTTGATATGCTTCTTACGGAGCCACTCCTTAGTTGCCCTGGCTGTGTGTTTCGGGTCGTTGTCATGCTGGAAGACCCAGCCACGACCCATCTTCAATGCTCTTACTGAGGGAAGGAGGTTGTTGGCCAAGATCTCGCGATACATGGCCCCATCCATCCTCCCCTCAATACAGTGCAGTCGTCCTGTCCCCTTTGCAGAAAAGCATCCCCAAAGAATGATGTTTCCACCTCCATGCTTCACGGTTGGGATGGTGTTCTTGGGGTTGTACTCATCCTTCTTCTTCCTCCAAACACGGCGAGTGGAGTTTAGACCAAAAAGCTATATTTTTGTCTCATCAGACCACATGACCTTCTTCCATTCCTCCTCTGGATCATCCAGATGGTCATTGGCAAACTTCAGACGGGCCTGGACATGCGCTGGCTTGAGCAGGGGGACCTTGCATGCGCTGCAGGTTTTTAATCCATGACGGCGTAGTGTGTTACTAATGGTTTTCTTTGAGACTGTGGTCCCAGCTCTCTTCAGGTCATTGACCAGGTCCTGCTGTGTAGTTCTGGGCTGATCCCTCACCTTCCTCATGATCATTGATGCCCTACGAGGTGAGATCTTGCATGGAGCCCCAGACCAAGGGTGATTGACCGTCATCTTGAACTTCTTCCATTTTCTAATAATTGCGCCAACAGTTGTTGCCTTCTCACCAAGCTGCTTGCCTATTGTCCTGTAGCCCATCCCAGCCTTGTGCAGGTCTACAATTTTATCCCTGATGTTCTTACACAGCTCTCTGGTATTGGCCATTGTGGAGAGGTTGGAGTCTGTTTGATTGAGTGTGTGGACAGGTGTCTTTTATACAGGTAACGAGTTCAAACAGGTGCAGTTAATACAGGTAATGAGTGGAGAACAGGAGGGCTTCTTAAAGAAAAACTAACAGGTCTGTGAGAGCCGGAATTCTTACTGGTTGGTAGGTGATCAAATACTTCTGTCATGCAATAAAATGCAAATTAATTACTTAAAAATCATACAATGTGATTTTCTGGATTTTTGTTTTAGATTCCGTCTCTCACAGTTGAAGTGTACCTATGATAAAAATTACAGACCTCTACATGCTTTGTAGGTAGGAAAACCTGCAAAATCGGCAGTGTATCAAATACTTGTTCTCCCCACTGTATCAAGAAGCTGATTAAACAGCATGATTATTACACAGGTGAACCTTGTGCTGGGGACAATAAAAGGCCACTCTAAAATGTGCAGTTTTGTCACACAACACAATGCCACAGATGACTCAAGTTTTGAGGGAGCGTGCAATTGGCATGCTGACTGCAGAAATGTCCACCAGAGCTGTTGCCAGAGAATTGAATGTTCATTTCTCTACCATAAGCAACCTCCAAAGTCATTTCAGAGAATTTGGTAGTACGTCCAACCGGCCTCACAACTGCAGACCACTTGTATGGCGTCGTGTGGGTGAACAGAGTGCCCCATGGTGGCGGTGGGCCCCATGTTGCAAGGATCTGTACACAATTCCTGGAAGCTGAACATTTCCCAGTTCTTTCATGGCCTGCATACCAGACATGTCACCCATTGAGCATGTTTGGGATGCTCTGGATCGACGTGTACGACAGCGTGTTCCAGTCCCCATCAATATCTAGCAACTTCACACAGCCATTTAAGAGTTGTGGGACAATATTCCACAGGCCACAATCAACAGCCTGATCAACTCTATGCAAAGGAGATGTGTCGCCCTGCAAATGGTGGTCCCACCCGATACTGACTGGATTTCTGATCCCCGCCCCAACAGATGCATATCTGTTTTTCCAGTCATGTGAAATCCATAGATTACGGCCTAATTAATTTATTTCAATTGACTGATTTCCTTATATGAACTGTAACTCAATAAAATCTTTGAAATTGTTGCATGCTGTGTTTATATTTTTGTTCAGTATAAATGCCTGTCCTATTGTCATTGGATAAAATAGGGTGGGACCATGAGACGTGACAGTGTCGTTAAGTGTTGAGCATAAACTGTTCAAGTATTCAGTTACTATGTGATCCAAACTCAGGTGTTCCCACACCTTTTTGGCCCGCGACCCCATTTTGATATCAAAAATGTTTTGTGACCACACCATGTAAAAAAAGTTATGTAATCAACAGCCAATGTATACTTTTTTATTATTGGGGCTATGGCAGTCTATTACAAATCAGTCTGCCGGTACTTTTGACAGTATTTAAATCTGAAGGAAGTATGGTTTGAAGTAAATGAAATGCATCAGAAAGGTATTGGGAAGTTCAGAAGATCAGGGCCTGGTCTTGTCTACTCTGTTCTAATGAGTCCTGTGCAGCTTGTGGGCAGGTAGAGGGAAACAGAAGACACATACAGTGGGGAGAACAAGTATTTGATACACTGCCGATTTTGCAGGTTTTCCTACTTACAAAGCATGTAGAGGTCTGTAATTTTTTATCATAGGTACACTTCAACTGTGAGAGACGGAATCTAAAACAAAAATCCAGAAAATCACATTGTATGATTTTTAAGTAATTAATTTGCATTTTATTGCATGACATAAGTATTTGATACATCAGAAAAGCAGAACTTAATATTTGGTACAGAAACCTTTTGTTTGCAATTACAGAGATCATACGTTTCCTGTAGGTCTTGACCAGGTTTGCACACAATGCAGCAGGGATTTTGGCCCACTCCTCCATACAGACCTTCTCCAGATCCTTCAGGTTTCGGGGCTGTCGCTGGGCAATACGGACTTTCAGCTCCCTCCAAAGATTTTCTATTGGGTTCAGGTCTGGAGACTGGCTAGGCCACTCCAGGACCTTGAGATGCTTCTTACGGAGCCACTCCTTAGTTGCCCTGGCTGTGTGTTTCGGGTCGTTGTCATGCTGGAAGACCCAGCCACGACCCATCTTCAATGCTCTTACTGAGGGAAGGAGGTTGTTGGCCAAGATCTTGCGATACATGGCCCCATCCATCCTCCCCTCAATATGGTGGGGGGGGGGATGTCCTGTCCCCTTTGCAGAAAAGCATCCCCAAAGAATGATGTTTCCACCTCCATGCTTCACGGTTGGGATGGTGTTCTTGGGGTTGTACTCATCCTTCTTCTTCCTCCAAACACGGCGAGTGGAGTTTAGACCAAAAAGCTCTATTTTTGTCTCATCAGACCACATGACCTTCTCCCATTCCTCCTCTGGATCATCCAGATGGTCATTGGCAAACTTCAGACGGGCCTAGACATGCGCTGGCTTGAGCATGGGGATCTTGCGTGTGCTGCAGGATTTTAATCCATGACGGCATAGTGTGTTACTAATGGTTTTCTTTGAGACTGTGGTCCCAGCTCTCTTCAGGTCATTGACCAGGTCCTGCCGTGTAGTTCTGGGCTGATCCCTCACCTTCCTCATGATCATTCATGCCCCACGAGGTGAGATCTTGCATGGAGCCCCAGACCGAGGGTGATTGACCGTCATCTTGAACTTCTTCCATTTTCTAATAATTGCGCCAACAGTTGTTGCCTTCTCACCAAGCTGCTTGCCTATTGTCCTGTAGCCCATCCCAGCCTTGTGCAGGTCTACAATTTTATCCCTGATGTCCTTACACAGCTCTCTGGTCTTGGCCATTGTGGAGAGGTTGGAGTCTGTTTGATTGAATGTGTGGACAGGTGTCTTTTATACAGGTAACGAGTTCAAAGAGGTGCAGTTAATACAGGTAATGAGTGGAGAACAGGAGGGCTTCTTAAAGAAAAACTAACAGGTCTGTGAGAGCTGGAATTCTTACTGGTTGGTAGGTGATCAAATACTTCTGTCATGCAATAAAATGCAAATTAATTACTTAAAAATCATACAATGTGATTTTCTGGATTTTTGTTTTAGATTCCGTCTTTCACAGTTGAAGTGTACCTATGATAAAAATGATGCTTTGTAAGTAGGAAAACCTGCAACATCGGCAGTGTATCAAATACTTGTTCTCCCCACTGTACATGTTTCTTAGAGTCTTATCTTTCAGTGATGTCATAATATTTAGTAGCTTAAACTTTTCAAAAGATAGAGACACATTTGTAGGAAGAAAACTGAACCCACTCTGTTAATTACAACCGTATTTAGTGGCTACTCGAGGTTACTGACATAATCCCAGTTCTACGAAACAAGCGCAATTTTTTATGTTTCTCTCACGACCCTAGTTTGGGAAAAGCTGTCCTAACTGCTGTGTATGTACAGTAGGTTAGTCGAGGTAAAATGTAAAGTGACTATGCATAGATAATAAACAGCGACTAGCAGCAGTGTAAAAACAAATAGTCCGGGTGGCCATTTGATTAATTGTTCAGCATTCTTATGGCTTGGGGGTAGAACCTGTTAAGGAGCCTTTTGGTCCTAGACTTGGCGCTCCGGTATCGCTTGTGATGCGGTAGCAGAGAGAACAGTCTATGACTTGGGTGAATTTTTTGGGCCTTCCTCTGCCTATTATATAGATCCTGGATATCAGGAAGCTTGGCACCAGTGATGTACTGGGCCGTACGCACTACCCTCTGTAGCACCTTATGGTCAGATGCCGAGCAGTTGCCATACCAGGCGGTGATGCAACTGGTCAGGATGCTCTCGATGGTGCAGCTGTAGAACTTTTGAGGATCTGGGGAAAAGGTGTTGTCTTGGTGTGTTTGGACCATGACAGTTCGTTGATGATGTGGACACCAAGGAACTTGAAACTCTCAACCAGCTCCACTTCAGCCCTGTCAATGTTAATGGGGGCATGTTCAGCCCTCTTCCTATAGTCCACGATCAGCTCCTTTGTCTTGCTCACATTGAGGGAGAGGTTGTTGTCCTGGCACCACACTGCCAGATCTCTGACCTCCTCCCTATAGGCTGTTTCATCGTTGTCGGTGATCAGGCCTACCACTGTTGTGTCGTCAGCAAACATAATGATGGTGTTGGAGTCGTGCTTGGCCACGCAGTCGTGGGTGAACAGGGAGTACAGGAGGGGACTAAGCACCCACCCCTGAGGGGCCCCAGTGTTGAGGATCAGTGTGGCAGATGTGTTGTTGCCTACCCTTCCCATCTGGGGGGTGGCCCGTCAGGAAGTCCAGGATCCAGTAGCAGAGGGATGTGTTTAGTCCCAAGGTCCTTAGTTAGTGATGAGCTTTGAGGGCACTATGGTGTTGAACGTTCTCACATAGGTGTTCCTTTTGTCCAGGTGGGAAAGGGCAGTGTGGAGTGCGATTGAGATTGCATCATCTGTGGATCTGTTGGGGTGGTATGCGAATTGGAGTTGGTCTAGGGTTTCCGGCATGATGGTGTTGGTGTAAGCCAAGACCATCATGGCTACCGATGTGAGTAATACGGGACGGTAGTAATTTTGCAGGTTTCCTTCGATTTCTTGGGCACAGGGACTATGGTGGTCTGGTTGAAACATGTAGGCATTAGACTCGGTCAGGGAGAGGTTGAAATGTCAGTGAAGACACTTGCCAGTTGGTCCGCACATGCTTTGAGTACACGTCCTGGTAATCCGTCTGGCCCCACGGCTTTGTGAATGTTGACCTGTTTAAAGGTCTTGCTCACATCGGCTACGGAGAGCGTGATCACACAGTTGTCTGGAACAGCTGGTGCTCTCCTGCATGCTTCAGTGTTGCTTGCCTCGACGTGAGCATAAAAGGCATTTAGCTCGTCTGGTAGGTTCATGTCACTGGACAGCTTGCGGCTGTGTTTCCCTTTGTAGTCAGTAACTGTTTTCAAGCCCTGCCACATCCGACGAGCGTCAGAGTTGATGTAGTAGGATTCAATCTTAGTCCTGTATTGACGCTTTGCCTGTTTGATGGTTCATCTGAGGGCATAGCTGGATTTCTTATAAGCGTCTGGATTAGTGTCCCGCTCCTTGAAAGCGGCAACTCTAGCCTTTAGCTCGGTGCGGATGTTGCCTATAATCCATTGCTTCTGGTTGGGAAATGTAAGTACGGTCACTGTGGGGACGACGTCGTCAATGCACTTATTGATGAAGCCGGTGACTGAGGTGGTATACTCCTCAATGCCATTGGATGAATCCCGGAACATATTCCAGTCTGTTCTAGCAAAACAGTCCTGTAGCGTAGCATCCGCGTCATCTAACCACTTCCGTATTGAGCGAGTAACTGGTACTTCCTGCTTTAGTTTTTGCTTGTAAGCAGGAATCAGGAGGATATAATTATGGTCAGATTTGCCAAATGGAGGGCGAGGGAGAGCTTTGTATGTGTCTCTGTGTGTGGAGTAAAGGTGGTCTAGAGTTTTTTTCTATCTGGTTGCACATGTGACATGCTGGTAGAAATGAGGTAAAACAGATTTTAGTTTGCCTGCATTAAAGTCCCCGGCCACTAGGAACGCCGCTTCTGGATGAGTATTTTCTTGTTTGCTTATGACCTTATACAGCTCGTTGAGTTCGGTCTTAGTGCCAGCATCGGTTTGTGGTGGTAAATAGACAGCTACGAATAATATAGATGAGAACTCTCTTGGTAGATAGTGTGGTCTACAGCTTATCATGAGGTATTCTACGTCAGGCGAGCAATACCTCGAGACTTCTTTAATATTAGATATCGCGCACCAGCAGTTATTGACAAATAGACACACAGCCCCTCGTCGTCTTACCAGATGTAGCTGCTCTGTCCTGCCGATGCACGGAGAAGCCAGCCAGCTCTATATTATCCGTGTCGTCGTTCAGTCACGTCTCGTGAAACATAAGATATTACCGTTTTTAATGTCCCGTTGGTAGGATAGTCTTAATCGTAGATCGTCCAGTTTGTTTTCTAATTATTGCACGTTGGCCAATAATACGGAGGGTAGTGGTAGTTTATCTACTCGTCGGCAAATTCTTACAAGGCACCCCGCCCTCCTCCCCCTTTTCCTCCGTCTTTTCTTCACGCTGATGACAGGGATTTTGGCCTTGTCTTGACAAAGCAGTATATCCTTTGCATTGGACTCATTAAATATTTTTTGTTCTTTCAGTTCGAGGTGAGTAATCGCTGTTCTGATGTCCAGAAGCTATTTTCGGTCATAAGAGACGGTAGCAGCAACATTATATACAAAATGAGTTAAAACAATGCAAAAAAACAAAATAGCACAGTTGGTTAGGAGCCCGTAAATCGGCAGCCATCCCCTCCGGCGCCATTATTCCAACCATGAGGAGGTGACTGAGGCTAGCTATAGTTAATGGGAACACATCAATTATCATCTATTCTAGAGATTCTGCCAGGGTACAAAATGATCAGATGCAGCCAACACTTGCACCTCACCCCCATCCTCCACTCATATACTGTCCATACACATGGATACACATGGACACATGCACACTTGGCTGCAGGCGGAAACAATGTGCTCTAGGTTGCATGAAGTGTTACAGCAGCACATTGTGTGACTGGAATATTCTGCACAATGAGGGCTGAGATAACACAGTGTTGACCCAGGAAAAGTTCTCATCTCATAAATAGTTAAAAAGCTGGGCTTTTAAAATAATTGGTGAACCTGTGACCTGCAAGTTCGGCGGTCTAAAAAATATGCATTCAGGGACGTGGAAACATGCTTTTCTGGGCTGCCTAGCACTTAATAACTATGGCTCTGGCCTGGAGAATGTGGCCTATAAGCATGCCTGGTTAACTTTGCGAGACGCTGAACCTGCTCTGCTCACATAGACTTCTCTATCTCTACCTATCCCACACAACACCTCATCCTTTACATTGTTGACCATTATCATCACGTTATACAGTTCCATTAATAGCAGAGTTGTCATCACTATAGAGAGAAAAGCCATAGCACAATCAGTTAAAGCGATCCTTACCTTACTTTCAGTGATTCAGCCGTTCTAGTCCATGATCAGAATGAAACTATCCACAATGACCAATCAACATTACGGCATTCCAGCAATTACTGTCTGGCCGGCAACATCAAATTTGAAAGGCCTAATCCTTATTCAGTAATAAACACTCTAGCAATATAAGTAATGAGCAATATAACTACACCTTTCATTTACTGCTGCTTTAAATGACAGCTAGGTCACACTGAAATGACAGCTTTGTCACACTTTTTAGCTAAGGCAGGGGTCCCGTGTGGCTCAGTTGGTAGAGTATGGCACTTGCAATGCCAGGGTTGTGGGTTCGATTCCCACGGGGTACCAGTAAGAAACTGACATATTTATTCTAACAACATTAAGGGAATGTCCTGTGCAACCTAACTTAAATATTGTATGAATGTCACACAGATACACACACTCCTAAGTATGAGCCTTTGCAGATATTCAGTCCCATAGACACTCAGATCGCCTATGTACTCGAACATTAGTTAATAGTTCACTGAGTGCTATGACTGGTTATGTTTTGATCAGCTGACAGCAGCACTGAACTCTGACCCTATCACTACAAAGTTAATTTAAAAGCCTGCTCACTTCTCGTCTTCACACATTCCAGGCAGTGAGATCACATTTACTGTACACATAGAGACAGTAAGAAGGCTGTGGAGAGCAGAGTGTACACAATGTAATCTCATAATCTAGTAAAGTCACATGATGTCTTGCTGTCATTCCCTCTGTAGGATTTCCACCTCCTGCATAGAAACAGGCTCAGCATACACTACATGACCAAAATTATGTGGACACCTGCTAGTTGAACATCTCATTCCAAAATCATGGGCATTAATATGGAGTTGGTCCCCCCCCCTTTGCTGCTATAACAGCCTCCACTCATCTGGGAAGGCTTTCCACTAGATGTTGGAACATTGCTGCGGGGCATTAGTGAGGTCGGGCACTGATGTTGGGTGATTAGGCCTGGCTCGCAGTCGGCGTTCCAATTAATCTCAAAGGTGTTTGATGGGGTTGAGGTCAGGGCTCTGTGCATGCCATGAAAAAGGAAAGGAAAGCCGCACACTCTAGGAGCTCATATGCAATAATTTAATAACCTAATAACCAACGTTTCGACAGACAAGCTGTCTTCATCAGGGTATAATGACAAACACTGTGGGTCACTAGTTTAAATAGTGTCAAAGGACACACACAGGTGTCTGTAATCATGGCCGGGTGTTGCCTGATATCATTGGTTAATTCACAGATAAACAGAACCTATAAAAAACATGAATAGATAGCATACGGTCATAGATACAACTTGGCTACATAGGCCCACAAACATTTACAATGAATAGCAAAATCACAATAATCACAAGAATGGCTTCAAATCAAAGTCTACGTTGAGACCGAAGGGAGCAAGGGTCTTTAAATTAAAGATCCAGGCAGCCTCTCGTTTTAACAATAAGTTGTCGAGGTCAACCCCTCTCCTAGGGAGGGTGACATGTTTGATGAAGATATAACGTAGGGACGAAATCGAGTGGTTCGCTTCCAAAAAGTGGGCAGCGACTGGGTATGTCAGGTTTTTGCACCTACGTTGCTCCGAGATTCGTACTTTTATTTCGCGCTTTTTTTACCCACATAAATTTTACCACAAAGACAGATTATAAGATAAATAACCGCCTTAGTGGAGCACGTAATAACACCTTTGATTGGGATCTGTTTCCCTGTTTGTGGGTGTTTGAAGGATCTACATTTGTAAGTGCTATTGCATTGAGCGCAGCCATTACACTTGTAGTTTCCATCCGGAAGAGGCGCAAATAGACGTTGTGCAGGGATATTTAGGGGTGGTAAATCAGAGTTTACCAATTGATCTCTGAGATTTCTGCCCCGTGAGAATACAACCAAGGGAGGGTCCGAAAACACATTAGAATGTGCCAATGTTTGTGAACGATTCCCTTAATTTGTTAGGAGCACTTAGAATAGCATGTAGTTAGAACGCAATAATGTTTCTTTTTGCGAGACTGTCCTTGAAAGAGATCAGGTCTCGATTTGTTTTGAATTTTCTCAATGGCAGTATTAATCTGACCATTTTTGTACCCCCTCTCCCTGAATTGTCTTTGCGTCTCAGCCATATTTCTGTCGAAATCTGATAGTTTTTTGCAAATTCTTTTGATTCGACAGAATTGGCTGTAGGGCAAACAGTTTTTCAAGGGAAGCGGGTGACAAGTATCAGCCCTCAACAAACTGTTACGATCAGTAGGTTTCCTGTAAAGATCAGTGAATAGAACATTATCCTCACACAAAATCAGAAGATCAAGGAAACTGATTTGATGTGTGTCAGATTGTATAGTAAATCTCAGGTGCTCAGAACAAGAGTTAAGAAAAGCATGGAATGCCTGGAGCTGTGCAGGCCAGCCAAGTTCTTCCACACCGATCTCGACAAACCATTTCTATTTGGAGCTCGCTTTGTGCACGGGGGCATTGTCATGCTGAAACAGGAAAGGGCCTTCCCCAAACTGTTGCCACAAAGTTGGAAGCACAGAATCGTCTAGAATGTCATTGTATGCTGTAGCGTTAAGATTTCCCTGGAACTAAGGGGTCTAGCCCGGACCATGAAAAATAGCCCCAGATCATTATTTCTCCTCCACCAAACTTTACAGTTGGCACTATGCATTTGCGCTACGCACTTCTGTAAATCATATCTCATTCTATCTATGCACATCATATTCCACTTAATCCTTGTTCATTCTGGCTAAGGCTCACGCATATCTGATAAATCATGTAGTGTCCAGTTCATCACACTGTGTGCTCCTCCACAGCAACCTGCTCCAGCTGGAGAGAAAAAACAGAAGACATAAGCTGTTGTTGTTCCCTAGCTACGTTGTTTTTAGCCATCGACACTGCAGCCTCTCCCTCCTCTGCCTTAACACCACTACATCGTTAGGGAGGGACGATTACATAATTTGGGCGGATATGTGGAATATATGTATAGTGATGTCTTTTCAAGTCAGATCAGAGATGAGGTCATGTTGTTAACCTCAGCGTTAAGGTATGCATGGCTTTGTCATGTGAGGATGTCAACCCCGGTTCCTTGACGTAGCTTGGATTATGAAAAACAGATTGTCCATTCAAATGTGTAAACGTTATGGAAAATAGTGCGTTCAGCCTGTCACAAGTACTTTACACTCAACTTACTCTTTGGCAGAGGTATTCAATGCACAATTCATGTATTTTTCTTCTACACCTCACTTGACAAGTACTTTCACTGATTCAAATTCAGCATAAGAATGGCAATGGGGCTAAGGCATTTCAAACCATTTTTAGCAAAGGAGATGTTTCCAGCCCATTCTAATGCAGCTTCCTGAAATAGCTCGATGTCTCTTGCTAGAGGTTACAATTTAAGCACTTTAACAAAAAAATTGGCCTTGTACAGCGCAAGTCTAATGAGTTAATGGTTCCATAACGGGAATGAGCATTCATCAAGCACTTAGTCTCACTTGCCAGGCTTATATTTTTTGCTCTGCATTGTTGGAAAAGGACCTGTAAGTAAGCATTTCACTGTTAATCTACACCTGTTGTTTATGCATGTGACATTTGATTTGATTTCATGATTTATGAGGCGGCACTAGAGGAGGGAAAGGGGACCAACTATAGTCTTATTGAAGGGTAATTAGATCCATGTTATCTCCATCTCTACATTTAAAGACTCAATCATGGACACTGTTACTGACACTTGTGGCTGCATCGCGTGATGTATTGTTGTCTCTACCTTTTTGCCCTTTGTGCTGTTGTCTGTGACTAACAATGTTTGTACCATGTTTGTGCTGCTACCATGTTGTGCTGCTGCCATGTTGTGTTGCTACCTTGTTGTTGTCATGTTGTGTTGCTACCATGCTGTGTTGTCATGTTGTGTTGTTGTCTTAGGTCTATCTTTATGTAGTGTTGTGGTGTCTCTTGTCATGATGTGTGTGTTGTCCTACTTTTGTTTTTTTTATTTCAGCCCCCGTCCCCACAGGAGGCCTTTTGCCTCTTGTTAGGCTGCCATTTTAAATAACATTTTCTTCTTATTTGACTTGCCTAGTTAAATAAAGGTTAAATAAAAACTAAAAATAGATTAGATTGAGGCAGAATAAACAGCCATTGTCTGATGAGCCTCCAGAGCCTCCAAATGTCAATCAAAATCCTACACATCAGACCTCATATCTCTTGTGAGTACTTTGAATGAATTTGTGTACAGTATAAATACGAATTTCAAAATCTGAAGTATTGCTTCTTGAATTTTGTGGCAGTCGAGGTCCTTAGATGTTACATAGTCATTGTAACAATACTTTGTCCAATCCATAACGCTTAGCTGTGTCATTTAGGCAGAGGTTCCTTTCAACAGAACACCACCCAACATAGGACAGCCCAAGTCATGTCAGAGTTGGATGGTAAATGGTCCAATAAATGTTGATTTATGGTTCCCTACCAGCTATTTCCCTGGGAGTGGCATCCATCCCCTCAAAAGTGGGTCACCTTATGTGAAGCTAATGGGGGCTGTGGGACAGAGCAACCCCATAAATAATAGAGAAGGGAAAGCAAGACGGTGTTAGCCGCAGCGGCCATATTCCTTTGTCTGTAATCACATTTACAGGCCCAGCTTCGTCAGACAAATCCGTCGAGGTTTTGTGTCTAATGGTGTCTTTCCATCAAGGCGTAAGGCTGATTCACGACTCTGGAGTGACAGCCCATTGTCTCCTCCCGGACCTCAGAATCCTCCGGGTTTTCTCAAACTGTCAGCTTGTGTATCCACAGGCTACATTAAGCTGATGACTAGATGGAGATTTGGTGGGGAGAAGAAGAGTGGGCATGGCTGAATGCAAACAGCACAAAGCTCTCCATCAATCTAATTTTGTGAGAGACTGTGCTGCTGATATCACCAAGGAGATATCACGGAGAGCAGCGCTCAGAGGTGTTAATTGAGTTGAAGCTCGATTTCCAAATCCACGGGCAGGATTTTAGTTTTGTCTCATCTAAGGAACAGTACTGTACATTTCCACATCCATTCAATCTACAGTAACAATCATAAAAACTACAGTACAAAAGTATTTTGCACAGTAAGCTAATTCCTCCATATCGCAGAACATCTGTTCAAGACCAGAACTGCCTAAGGTTATGGAGCAGTAGATATTCAGTATCAAACTGCATGGTTAATGTTCCTCTCTCTGGAATCCATTTTCCCTCCCGTGACTGAAGCTCTGACATTTAACTGTAATGGCTCAGAAGAACATGAACCACTCAGCCATGTTTTCAGAAAACAGCGCTGCTTCTCTTTGAGATGACTGACAATAAGTTAGCCATGTACCAAGAGCTTCTGAAGTAAGTCTCTTACCTGATGTGAAACATTAAATATTAAAGAGAGCGAAATTCACCTGCCTTTACAAGCGCAGCACCTCACCACTGAAAATCAGTGGCTCTGGACAGGTGCAAAGCCCTAGTTCCAACCTAATCTCGGTTAACCCAAAACTAAAATCTCACGTAATTTGGTTATGTTTACGTAGTCTGTCCACGAGAGATTAGTTCCAACCAAACAACCAATACTCAATGTTTAAAGGGGGCACAACCTTTTGGTAAATAATTGTTTCATATTGTTTCTCGCAGGCTTAAAACAGGAATTTTAGTGGCTGGTTTGACCTTTGCGGTTGAGATTTTACACATTGACAATAAGTCAGGCTTTGAACCGGTTGTAAAGGCCTGACACCACAGGAGCGTAATGTAGTTCAAGATTCTGACCAGATGAAGCCACGAGAACCATCCCTTCATCTCCCTCTTCCCCCCTCCCCCGGTGTTCCTCCCTTCGTGTTCTACCTAATGAAGCACTTTTCTGGAGCATGTGGGTGTCTTTAAGTGAGTCTCACCCGCCTCAGGCCCAATCTGGATGCTCATAACACTGGCAGACACTCCACTAGCTGCATATTTCCCTCTCTTACAGAGAGCAGAGCGATGGCTTCAAACGCTGTCCACCCTAGCACAAACACTACCACTCTGATGATGTGAAATCAATATGAGCATTAGTGCCCTAATCACTGCTAATGTTTTTATGATCATTATCCATTTACTCATTAATTAAAAGACATTGCTTTGATATTCATATTCACATGAATATCATTATTCACATGACTATCATTATGGTAATGAGTGATGTTTTGCCTGACAACAAGCTCTATATTTGGTAGGTGGAGCCTGTGTCAATTCTAGACTAGTCATCTTCTATGAAGCTCCTCAGCTTGATGCTGATACAGTGGGGAGAACAAGTATTTGATACACTGCCGATTTTGCAGGTTTTCCTACTTACAAAGCATGTAGAGGTCTGTAATTTTTATCATAGGTACACTTCAACTGTGAGAGACGGAATCTAAAACAAAAATCCAGAAAATCACATTGTATGATTTTTAAGTAATTAATTTGCATTTTATTGCATGACAGAAGTATTTGATCACCTACCAACCAGTAAGAATTCCGGCTCTCACAGACCTGTTAGTTTTTCTTTAAGAAGCCCTCCTGTTCTCTACTCATTACCTGTATTAACTGCACCTGTTTGAACTCGTTACCTGTATAAAAGACACCTGTCCACACACTCAATCAAACAGACTCCAACCTCTCCACAATGGCCAAGACCAGAGAGCTGTGTAAGGACATCAGGGATAAAATTGTAGACCTGCACAAGGCTGGGATGGGCTACAGGACAATAGGCAAGCAGCTTGGTGAGAAGGCAACAACTGTTGGCGCAATTATTAGAAAATGGAAGAAGTTCAAGATGACGGTCAATCACCCTCGGTCTGGGGCTCCATGCAAGATCTCACCTCGTGGGGCATCAATGATGTCACGCCCTGGCTCTGGGACTCTGTTATGTTGAGCCAGGGTGTGTTGTTTCTATGTGTTTTGTTTCTATGTTGGCCGGTGTGGTTCTCAATCAGAGGCAACGTGTATCAGCTGTTGCTTGTTGTCTCTGATTGGGAACCATACTTAGGCAGCCTGTTTGGCCACAGTGTTTGTGGGATCTTGTTCCGTGTATGGTTAGTGTTTGTAACCAAAGACGTCACGTTATCGTTTTGTTGTTTTGTTCTCTAATAAATAAGTATGTTCACTCATCACGCTGCGCATTGGTCCACTTCCTCCAGCGATCGTGACAGAAGATCCCACCATAACTGGACCAAGCAGCGTGTCCAGGAGCCAACGCCAGAGAGGACTCTAATGAATATCAACCTCGACTGGGTCAAGCAGCGTGAGGAGGAGAGAGGCTGGACTTGGGAGCAGAGGAGCGAGAGTCTGGCGAGAGCCATGGAGGCCTGGCCCACGGGGAGGAGAGACGCCCAGAAAGTTTTTAGGGGGGGGCTCACGCCGTGGACGACGGGGCAGCAGGAGGCCGGGATAGAGTGGTTCAGCGGGTTGGCAAAGGAGGCCGCCAGGTTAAGGGAGTCACTGGTCACCAGGGGGAAGGAGAATGTAGAGGCACGGCGAGAGGTACTGGGGTGTGTTTCCAGTCCGGTCCGGCCCGTTCCTGATCCCCGCGTAGGGCCAGTGGTGTGTGTCCCCAGTACGGTCCGGCTTGTTCCTGCCCCTCGCACCGAGCCTGTGGTGCGCGTCGCCAGCACGGTCCGGCATGTTCCTGCCCCTCGCACCAAGCCTGTGGTGCGCATCGTCAGCCCGGTCCGGCCCGATCCTGCTCCCCGCACCAAGCCTGTGGTGTGCATCGTCAGCCCGGTCCGGCCCGTTCCTGCTCCCCGCACCAAGCCTGTGGTGCGCTTCGTCAGCCCGGTCCGGCCCGTTCCTGCTCCCCGCACCAAGCCTGTGGTGCGCTTTGTCAGCCCGGTTCGGCCCGTCCCTGCTCCCCGCACCAAGCCTGTGGTGCGCTTCGTCAGCCCGGTTCGGCCCGTCCCTGCTCCCCGCACCAAGGCTGTGGTGCGCGTCATCAGCCCGGTCCGGCCCGTTGCTGCTCCCCGCACCAAGCCTGTGGTGCGCGTCGTCAGTCCGGCACAGCCCGTGCCTGGGTCACCGGTGCCTGGTCAGGTACCGGTCAGCTGCTCCACATCGGAGCCTAAGCAATCCGCTCCACCGATGTCCAGTCCAGCTCCAGCCAGCGGGGCCAGACCGGACCAGGGGAGCTACGGAGGGTGGTGGTCAAGCCCGGAGCCGGAACCGCCTCCGATGAGGAATGCCCACCCGGCCCTTCCCTGTTCGGTTTATGTTTGGCGCGGTTGCAGTCCGCGCCTTTGGGGGGGGGGGGGGCTACTGTCACGCCCTGGCTCTGGGACTCTGTTATGTTGAGCCAGGGTGTGTTGTTTCTATGTGTTTTGTTTCTATGTTGGCCGGTGTGGTTCTCAATCAGAGGCAACGTGTATCAGCTGTTGCTTGTTGTCTCTGATTGGGAACCATACTTAGGCAGCCTGTTTGGCCACAGTGTTTGTGGGATCTTGTTCCGTGTATGGTTAGTGTTTGTAACCAAGGACGTCACGTTATCGTTTTGTTGTTTTGTTCTCTAATAAATAAGTATGTTCACTCATCACGCTGCGCATTGGTCCACTTCCTCCAGCGATCGTGACAAATGATCATGAGGAAGGTGAGGGATCAGCCCAGAACTACACGGCAGGACCTGGTCAATGACCTGAAGAGAGCTGGGACCACAGTCTCAAAGAAAACCATTAGTAACACACTACGCCGTCATGGATTAAAATCCTGCAGCGCACGCAAGGTCCCCCCGCTCAAGCCAGCGCATGTCCAGGCCCGTCTGAAGTTTGCCAATGACCATCTGGATGATCCAGAGGAGGAATGGAAGAAGGTCATGTGGTCTGATGAGACAAAAATAGAGCTTTTTGGTCTAAACTCCACTCGCCGTGTTTGGAGGAAGAAGAAGGATGAGTACAACCCCAAGAACACCATCCCAACCGTGAAGCATGGAGGTGGAAACATCATTCTTTGGGGATGCTTTTCTGCAAAGGGGACAGGACAACTGCACCGTATTGAGGGGAGGATGGATGGGGCCATGTATCGTGAGATCTTGGCCAACAACCTCCTTCCCTCAGTAAGAGCATTGAAGATGGGTTGTGGCTGGGTCTTCCAGCATGACAACGACCCGAAACACACAGCCAGGGCAACTAAGGAGTGGCTCTGTAAGAAGCATATCAAGGTCCTGGAGTGGCCTAGCCAGTCTCCAGACCTGAACCCAATAGAAAATCTTTGGAGGGAGCTGAAAGTCCGTATTGCCCAGCGACAGCCCCGAAACCTGAAGGATCTGGAGAAGGTCTGTATGGAGGAGTGGGCCAAAATCCCTGCTGCAGTGTGTGCAAACCTGGTCAAGACCTACAGGAAACGTATGATCTCTGTAATTGCAAACAAAGGTTTCTGTACCAAATATTAAGTTCTGCTTTTCTGATGTATCAAATACTTATGCCATACAATAAAATGCCAAATTAATTACTTAAAAATCATACAATGTGATTTTCTGGATTTTTCTTTTAGATTCCGTCTCTCACAGTTGAAGTGTACCTATGATAAAAAATTACAGACCTCTACATGCTTTGTAAGTAGGAAAACCTGCAAAATCGGCAGTGTATCAAATACTTGTTCTCCCCACTGTATGTGTTTCAGCTCTGTTGCAGAAGACGTCACAGAGTAATGTACTGCAGCATAGAAACCAAGACCTAGAGTGGTGGTGTTGGGATGGTGCGGTGTGGCTGGAATGTAGTAGCACTTAATTCCAATGAGACTACATTTGATTATTGTGCCCTGGCTGAGAATCCCTAAGCAATATGTATCCTTAAGCATTTAAGCCATTTTAGGGGATCTTTGTTGCCATGGAGTAGGTTAGTTAATGAAGCGTTCACTGTTAGAGATGTGTCAGTTGTCTATGACTGAAAGTTGTTTATCAGTATTGAGTGGGCCACAAAAGCAGCTATTTTAAATGCACACATTATATTATAGTGCACCAAGGCACATTCATCTCTCCTATACCAAAAGCAGGGATTTGTGTCTTAAGCTTTGCCAATAGAGCGAGGGAGTTTTTTCATACAAAGCTAAGTGGCTCAGACATTGAAAACTCCTGACAAAGTTCTTCAGTTCAGGAATGCCTAAACAGGACAATTTATTATTTAACAACAGGCAGTCTATTGTGAAATGGTGCCAGGTACTTGTTTTTTACACTTTGAACAGGACTACAATGAAAGTTGAACAGATTAATTTCACATGATATTCATAAAAAGTTGTAATTATATTGAAGCAGCCCAGTTACAATGTTGCAAAACAAAACACTTTTTTTTTTAAAGATCTGTGGCACAACCTCAATGTTGAATAATAATGCAAAATGGGATCCACGTGGTACAACTTCATGGGATATGATAATTAGAAGTTGACCCGCAGAATGGACTTTTAAAAGAGATGATGAACTACAATAATTTCCATACAATTGAAATTACTTGTAAAGCATTTGAACAAATAGGTAAATAGCCTTACCTTGCGTAATATGATGTAACTTTCACTCGCAGTTGGAATGTAGAACAAGCGCACAGAAATATATGGTTCAAGGCTCAGATAGGAAGTTATCAACTCTTCATTCTGATTTGACTGTATTTTCCACTTCTACGATGTGTAACGTTTGGTATGAAAACTGCTGGGAAGCTTGTAGGAAAACACGAATTCGTTTTTGAGAGTGACCACAAAGTTCAGTGAGACGTAATAGGAGGCTAGAGTAGCCCGCTTCATAATGAACACTTCAGCGCGCCTCTCGTTCCAGGGAAGGTCCAGGGAAGAAGAATAGCATGCTCCAGAAGAATGCTCGAGCCGGTTAACTACAGCAATAGACTTAGCATTTTATTTTCTAAAAACAGTTTTAGAATATGTCTTGCTGCCAGGATAGGTAGTGTTTCCTTACAAAAGTGGAACGTTAACTTGAGGGCGACTGTTCTTGGTTATCTCATCAGTTTTCATGGGGGTCGGTTAAGTTAAGACAACAAGGTGCAGCCTATGGCCAGATACCAGATACAGTATGGGCCAGATACCACACAGTAGACATGTTAGGGACACTTCCATGGTATGCACTATCTTGTAAACGTTATTGTCATGCCTGGAAAAGGCCTCAATATGTATAAGCATACCTATACACATTTAAATATTTACACCATTGAAAACCCATTGATTATTACTTGATAATTCAGGAGAGGGAAACCATCTAATCCACTAATATTGTCTGTTTGTGTCACACCCGGGCTCTGGGACTCTATATGTTGAGCCAGGGTGTGGTCATTCTATGTGGTGTATTTCTATGTTGGGAGTTCTGGTTTGTGTATTTCTATGTTGGCCTGAGTGGCTCCCAATCAGAGGCAACGAGTGTCAGCTGTCGTTGGTTGTCTCTGATTGGGAGCCATATTTAAACTGTCTGTTTTCCCTTTGTGTTTGTGGGATCTTGTTCTAGTTAGGTTTGTGTTTGACCGTTGGCTGTCACGTTATCGTGTTAGTTGTTTTGTATTGTGTGTGCACTTTAATTAAATAAAGTATGTTCGCTCAACACGCTGCGCCTTGGTCTACTCCATACGACGATCGTGACAGATTGGCTGACTGCATGGTCTATCACCTGAGGCAGAATGGAGTCATTATGGGTGTACTCCTTTGATAGTATACACATGAGACAGTGATTAATAATCAGCTCTGTAGGAGGTGCACTTCTTGTCCTTATAATGAGGTTTTGTTCCCCAGCCAAATCTGACAAATGGGAATTTTTTGGCATGCAGGTTTTCTACCTGTCATTTTGGGATGCCAGCCTGCTCCAACCTGCGTAACCTTGCAGCATCATCTATTAAAATGAGGCCTGCGCTACCTACATTTACATCTCATTAACACCCTATACCTCAGTGTACTCTGCTTTGGGACCCCATCTGGTGTGTTCACAATAACATGCATCATTTCCCCCATGCCTGAAGGCTTTTCTGCAGTCTCTCTCACATGAACAAGAGGCTCCATCAGATCCTGTAAAAATAACTGAAGCGCTTAAAACAAATCAAAAGATTTTAGTTTCTAATCGGCATCAAATCAAATCATCTCACCTAGTCCCTGTCATTTGCCTGGCCAGCCCACTCACTGTATCCATTCCGTCCATATTTATGACACAAACCTGAAGCAGCCCAACACAGAGCATAGACTACAGTACAGCTACAGCACTCCAGGAGCGCAAGAATGGAGGCCACTCTAGCAGACATTTGCATTAGGTTAAGATAGGTCAGTCAGGCATTTGCCCGGCTGACTGAACATTGTATCACACCTTGTGTCGCCCTGAGCACGCTCTCCTCTCACATCAGTGTTACCTAAGTGCTCATTGTTTTGTTTCTCAGTGAGCCGAGCAGAGCAGACCAAGGTAAAATTAAAATCCTACATCTGTACATTCCTGTGCTTGGTCTGCTGTCTAAACAGCCTCATACTGTTGGCCTTGGTCTGCTGTCTAAATAGCCTCATACTGTTGGCCTTGTATGAGGCTGTCTAGACAGCAGACCAAGTGTGGGTTTTCAGTGAATATATGTAAATCACAAATCTCATCTGCATTTCCTGTGGTGCAGGAAGATTCTCAGCAACAAGAGTGATCAAATGAAGATCCTACACCTGTAGCCTATTGTTGTGTGTCTGATGAATGAGTTGCCCCTATGGACCACAGCTGGAGCCTTGGCTTGGCAATGTATGTGTGCACATATGTGTGTATGCTTAGGCATGCACATGTGTCACATTTTCCCGTCTTTCTGCAGACGGATCTGCCTGAGTGGCGGTTGTCCATGTAGGAAATGTGTTACGCCATTACATTGTTAAAGGAAATATGCAGTAATTTTTGCAATTAAATCAAAACCACTGGATTTGTACTGCTAGTTCAGTTCTCTGACTGCCCCTCAGACTGACTGCCCAATACTGCAGGATCATCACATTATTTATATTGCATGGATGCCCATCAAATGTAAGACTCTCACAAAATCAATCACCTAAATAATTCAAACTGGTCAGTATGCAGGTGTTATAGGCAGTTAAACCAGAGATACCGGAGGTGCTTACGTATTCACATACGTTCACATGTTTGTGCAAAGTGCATGCATGTGTAAATGTATGTGTACATCCCATAAAGTCCACCCATGTTGTGTCTGTCTTTTTGTGTCTCAGTGTGCAGCGTGGAGGCAGGATTACCATAGTAACCACACATCCACATCCCACACCTCCCACAGTGAGAAAACCCGGACCCCTCCACCTCCCTCTCTCCTTACCCCCCTCTATCCCTCCCTCCTCTCCTCCCCCTTCCTCTTCTGTCTGTATTGATCAGTCAGTAAGGCAGCTCGGCTATGTTCTCACCGGGCAGGGGAGGGGAGGGGAGGGGAGGGGAGGAGAGGATACCCATGGGACCGACATCCAATGTGCTGTAAACCATAACGGCCTAATAATGGCCAGATTCCTCATTTCCACAATGCCGTAGCCATATCTCATCCCCACTCTGACAACCCCACCGAGCCAGAACAGCAATGCACTGGAGGAGGGGTAGTGAGGGGGGAGCAGGGGGCTGGGGCTGGGGCTGGGGCTATAGAGCTGGGCAACTACCATTAGTACAGCCCTAGCCTCCACAAAATAGTCCCCTTTTATATTTTACCATTGACTACAATGGCTATGATTAAATCAAATAAAATGTTATTTGTCACATGCTTACAAGCCCTTCCTCACGATGCAGATTTTAAAAACAATAATAAAAAGAAAAAATTGTAACACAATTATGATAATTGTTTGTATACAGGCCATGCACAACTACAAATACAAGTAAAAACAGTCTTGCATTGCTTTATGCTTGCCTAGAGGGGTTACCCCCAGTGGTAGTGTTGCTTTATGCTGTAGGGTCAGATACTATACAGAGAGCACTGTGTGTTAGCTAATGTGGCTAATGCCTATCAGCCTCCCAGTGGTAATGCTGTATTAATGAAGGTGAGTGAGTCATTGTTGAGTTACTCGTGGTTGACCTGCTGATTCACCTCAGGGTGGAATGGGGAGCACTTAGAGGTCCTCTGCTCATATAAACACTCCCACTAAAACCTACCCTAACCAGAAACCGTGGATAGATGGCAGCATTCGCGCAAAACTGAAAGCGCGAACCACCGCGTTTAACCATGGCAAGGTGACTGGGAATATGGCAGAATACAAACAGTGTAGCTACTCACTCCGCAAGGCAACTAAACTGGCAAAACATCAGTATAGAGAAAAAGTGGAGTCACAGTTCAACTGTCACAAATGAGACTCCCGCTGTTCCTCTTGCTCACCACCAGAGGGAACCCTCTCCTGAGTATTAAACCCCTGAACTTCATTTCCCACATACCTGGCTCTGATTACCGTTGCACCTGACTCCCATCAGTAGACTATTTAGGTGCTCTCTAACTCTCTCTCTTTGCGAAGTCTTGTTAGCCCTGGTGATCATTGCTGTGCGTTTTCGCCTGTGTCTGTCTACCCGTGGATTTACTCTGGACTGTTTTTCCTCCTTGATTGTTTGCTGTCTGCCTTGGACTACATTCTTTACTGGACTGATTGTTGTAGCTTGCTGCCTGCACTGACCTTATGCCTGTACCTGGATTCCGAGTTGCCTTATCCCTACTGTTGTGTCTGCTGGCGATTGACCCTGTTTGTACGACCAAGATTGTAATAAAACTGCAAATGGATCCTCACTCTCCTGGAGCGTCATTACAGAAGACTTCGCCAACACACGATCCAGCAGCTCTGGTTCAGATGTCCACGGAGATCTCCACTCAAGCTAACCAACTCGCCATTCATCAACAGCAGCTAACCCATTTAACTACAGTAACAGAGGAACTCGTCAGGGGCGCTACAGAGGTTGCCGGTGTCGCTAACGAACCCAGCCCCTCCTCAATCGAACGCGAGTGTGGGCGCTTCTCCACCACCATCACTCACAGTTAACCCACGTCTGGCTCTCCCTGATAAATTGACGGCAACCCAACTAAAAGTAAGGGATTTCTACTGCAATGTTCATTATTCATTGATCAACAACCAGCGATGTATGTCACCGATGCCAGCAAGATTTCCTTGGTATGCTCACTCCTCACTGACAAGGCGTTAGAGTGGGTGACGGCGGTTTGGAGAGAGGATGGCACTGCTTTCCCATCGTTTGGTACCTTTCTTCAACGCTTCCGGGAAATATTTGAACACCCGGAGGGAGGTAAGAGAGCTGATGACCGACTACTGGCGTTGAGCCAGGGCAGGAATACCGCAGCAGAATATGCTTTGACATTTCGCACTCTAGCAGCTCAAACTGACTGGGTGGAGAGCACACTTAAACTGCTCTTTCGCAAGGGACTCAGCTTGGAGCTGCAATCCGAACTGGCCTGCCGAGATGAAGGGAGATCGCTGAATCAATTCATCGAACTAACCATTCAGATTGATAATCTGATTCGTTCACGTCGTCCACTCAGAACGGTACCCACCAGCACACAATACCCGGTCACTCTGTCTCAAACTGAACCCATGCAGCTCGGATATACTCACCTGACTCCGGAAGAACGAGAACGCCGCATACGTCAACATCTCTGCCTCTATTGTGGTCAACCGGGCCATCTGAGGGCGTTTTGCCCCACCAGACCACCTCCTCGTAATCCTCTTCGGTGAGTCCTTGTGTTCAAGCACATCACTCCAGTTCTTGCATCAAAGTACCTATAGTATTATCTCTAGAGGGCAATCAGATATCCACATCAGCTCTATTAGACTCAGGAGCAGCCGGGAACTTTATGTCTCACGAGTTTGCCCAACAACAACAACTCCCATTAATCTCCTGTGACTCTCAATTGGCAGTGGAGGCGCTAGATGGACGGCCTCTCGGCGATGGGAGGGTCCTGCACACCACCGTGGACCTTCAACTACAGACCGGTACCCTTCACACTGAGGTAATTCGTTTCTACGTCATTTCATCACCTCATAACCCGGTTATTCTTGGACTCCCTTAGCTACGTCAACATAATCCCCTCATCTCATGGAGGGAGGGTCGTATCATCGAATGGGACCCGTCATGTCACTCCAAATGCTTAACTGGCAGCCCTTCACTCTCCATTCAGACCGTCACGCTAAAGGACGAGCCGGTCCTTTTCCCCACTCTTCCCATTGAATACTCTGACCTCATCGAAGCTTTTAGCAAGACCAAGGCGATGGAACTCCCTTCCCACCGATCAAGCGACTGTTCCATCGAACTATTACCAGGCACAACACCACCTAAGGGCCGAATCTTCCCTCTATCACAACCCGAATCAGAAGCCATGAACAACTACATCGAGGAGGAACTTTCGAAGGGGTTCATTAGAACGTCGACATCACCTGCAGCCTCTGGCTTCTTCTTTGTTAAAAAAAAGACGGTGGCCTACGCCCTTGTATCGACTACCGGGTCTCAACGACATCACCGTCAAGTTTCGATATCCTTTACCGCTGGTACCAGCTGCCCTAGAACAACTCCGCAAAGCCAAGTACTTCTCCAAACTGGACCTCCGTAGCGCCTACAATCTCATTCGCATCCGGGGACGGTGATGAATGGAAGACAGCCTTCTCTACCAGCACTGGGCACTATGAGTATTTGGTTATGCCTTTCGGGCTGTCCAATAGTCCGTCCGTATTTCAGTCGTTTATCAATGACGTCTTTCGGGACATGCTTAATCGTTGGGTAATTGTTTACATCGATGACATTCTCGTCTATTCCAACACCTATGAGGAACCACGTGCAACACGTGAGAACAGTATTACAACGACTCATTGATCACCAATTATACGCCAAAGCAGAGAAGTGCGAATTTCACCAGACTTCCACGTCTTTCTTGGGCTACATCATCAGCCAGGAAGGAGTCGCCATGGACGAGAAGAAGGTCAAGGCCGTTCTAGACTGGCCATTGCCAGTAACCTTAAAGGAGTTACAACGCTTCTTGGGATTTGCTAACTTCTACCGACGCTCATCAGGAATTTCAGCTCGGTAGCCTCTCCCTCAACCTCTATGACTAAGAGAAATGCACGACACCTCACCTGGTCAACTACAGCACAGGAGGCTTTCGCAGAACTCAAGTCACGTTTCACATCGGCCCCCATCCTCCACCACCCTAATCCTGAAATCCCGTTTACAGTTGAGGTGGACGCTTCTAATACGGGCATTGGAGCCATCCTCTCACAGCGGCACGGATCCCCACTCAAGCTCTATCCGTAGCCTATTACTCCCGCAAACTTAGTCCAGCCGAACAGAACTACGACGTCGGTAACCGAGAACTGTTGGCCATGAAAGCAGCTATGGAGGAGTGGCGTCATTGGCTGGAGGGGAGCTAAACACCCGTTTGTGATTCTAACTGACCACAAGAATCTGGAATACTTGCGATCTGCCAAGAGACTGAATCCCAGACAAGCGAGGTGGGCTCTCTTCTTTACACGATTTGACTTCACCGTTACCTATCGTCCCGGTTCAAAGAACACCAAAGCAGACGCATTGTCACGCCAACACGACGGTGTAGTTCCCACTGAATCCAAGGAAACCCTGCTTCCTGAGTCATTAATCGTGGCCCCTATTCAGTGGGACATCATGACAGAGCTCACCCAGGCCAATTCACAAAAGACCCCTCCTCCCGAATGCCCCCTAACAAAACTTTTGTACCTCAAGATCTCTGTCAGAAAGTGCTACAGCAAGTTCACTCCGTACTCAGCTCCGGTCATCCTGGAATCGCTGCCACTGTTCACCTGCTTCAGAACAGGTTTTGGTGGCCAACCTTGCGGGCAGACACAATAAAATTCATTAACGAATGCACCACCTGTAACACAAGCAAACATCTCAGACAACTACCATCGGGCCTACTGCAACCACTGCCAGTTCCCCACCGACCATGGTCCCATCTTGCCATAGACTTTATTACCGATCTTCCCAAGTCCAATGGGAACACCACAATACTCACTGTCATAGATCGCTTCTCCAAGGCCTGCCGGTTGATTCCACTTCCCAAACTGCCTACTGCATTGGAAACAGCCGAACTCATGTGCAACCTTGTGTTTCGCTTCTATGGCCTGCCTGAGGACATCGTGTCGGACCGGGGCCCCAATTCACATCCAGAGTATGGTCAGCATTCTTCCAACAACTCAACATCAACATTAGCCTCACGTCAGGATATCACCCACAATCTAATGGTCAGACAGAACGCCTCAATCAGGAAGTCACCCGGTTTCTCAGAACCTACTGTCATCAGAACCAAGCAGACTGGAGTCGATTCCTCATGTGGGCGGAGTATGCACAGAACTCACTCCAGAAACCCTCCACCGGTCTAACTCCATTCCAATGTGTAATGGGCTTCCAACCTCCCCTATTTCCTTGGTCAGGGGAACCCACCGAGGTACCCTCTGTCAACGACTGGCTCCAGAGAAGCGAGGACATCTGGAGTCAGGCTCACACCCACCTGCTACGTGCTGTCAGGAGACAGAAGTTGCAGGCCAATCGTCACCGTCGCCCCAATCCCGAATATACTCCAGGTCAATGGGTCTGGCTATCCACTCGAGACCTACGCCTCAGACTTCCTTGCAAGAAACTCAGTCCCAGGTATGTAGGCCCCTTCCAAATTGTTAAACAGATTACACCAGTTTCCTTCCGTTTGGCATTACCCTCTAATTATCGTATCTCTCCCACTTTTCATGTATCACTTCTCAAACCCGCTGGTGGTCCGAGAGCGGAGGAGGAGGAGCAGACCAGTGATCAGGGCCCCCCACCCATCTTGGTGGACGGCGAGGAGGCATATCAGGTTCGAGATCTACTCGATTCCAGACGCGGGGCAGGCTCCTCCAATATCTGGTGGATTGGGAGGGGTACGGACCGGAAGAGCGATCCTGGGTTAATACAGAGGACATACTCGACCCCGCACTCATGACTGAGTTCCATAGGACGCACCCGGAGAAACCGGCCCCTCGACCTCGAGGAAGACCCCGGCGTCGTTCGCCTTTTCGCGTCAGGAGCCGCTCGCAGGGGGGGGGCTCTGTCACAAATGAGACTCCCGCTGTTCCTCTTGCTCACCACCAGAGGGAACCCTCTCCTGAGTATTAAACCCCTGAACTTCATTTCCACATACCTGGCTCTGATTACGTTGCACCTGACTCCCATCAGTAGACTATTTAGGTGCTCTCTAACTCTCTCTCTTTGCGAAGTCTTGTTAGCCCTGGTGATCATTGCTGTGCGTTTTCGCCTGTGTCTGTCTACCCGTGGATTTACTCTGGACTGTTTTTCCCTCCTTGATTGTTTGCTGTCTGCCTTGGACTACATTCTTTACTGGACTGATTGTTGTGAGCTTGCTGCCTGCACTGACCTTATGCCTGTACCTGGATTCCGAGTTGCCTTATCCCTACTGTTGTGTCTGCTGGCGATTGACCCTGTTTGTACGACCAAGATTGTAATAAAACTGCAAATGGATCCTCACTCTCCTGGAGCGTCATTACATCAACGGCTCAGACACGAGACGTATGTGGCAGGGTCTACAGACGATCACTGACTACAAAAGGAAAACCAGCCACATCGCCGACACCGACGTCTCGCTTCCAGACAAGCTAAACACCTTCTTCGCCCTCTTTGAGGATAACACAGTGCCACTGACGCGGCCCACTACCAAGGACTATGGCCTCTCCTTCTCCGTGGCCGAAGTGAGTAAGACATTTAAGCATGTTAACCCCCGCAGGGCTGCCGGCCCAGACGACATCCCTAGCCACGTCCTCAGAGCATGCGCAGACCAGTTGGCTGGTGTTTTTATGGACATATTCAATCTCTCCCTTTCCCAGTCTGCTGTCCCCACATGCTTCAATATGGCCACCATTGTTCCTGTACCCAAGAAAGCAAAGGTAACTGAACTAAATGACTATCGCCCCGTAGCACTCACCTCTGTCATCATAAAGTGCTTTGAGAGACTAGTCAAGGATCATATCACCTATACCTTACCTGTCACTCTAGACCCACTTCAATTTGCTTACCCCCCCCAATAGATCCACCGACGATGCAATCGCCATCACACTGCACACTGCCCTATCCCATCTGGACAATAGGAATACCAATGTAAGAATGCTGTTCATTGACTATAGCTCAGCATTCAACACCATGGTACTTCCTGACGGGCCGCCCCCCAGGTGGTGAAGGTAGGAAACAACATCTCCACTTCGCTGATCCTCAACACTGGGGCCCCACAAGGGTGCGTGCTCAGCCCCCTCCTGTACTCCCTGTTCACCCATGACTGCGTGGCCAAGCACGCCTCCAACTCAATCATCAAGTTTGCAGACGACACAACAGTAGTAGGCTTGATTACCAACAATGACGAGACAGCCTACAGGGAGGAGGTGAGGGCTCTGGGAGTGTGGTACCAGGAATATAACCTCTCATTCAACGTCAACAAAACAAAGGAGATGATTGTGGACTTCAGTAAACAGCAAAGGGTGCACCCCCCCTATCCACATCGACGGGACCGCAGTGGAGAAGGTGAAAAGCTTCAAGATCCTTAGCGTACACATCACTGACAAACTGAAATGGTCCACCCACGCAGACAGTGTGGTGAAGAAGGCGCAACAGAGCCTCTTCAACCTCAGGAGGCTGAATAAATGTGGCTTGGCACCTAAAACCCTCACAAACTTTTACAGATGCACAATTGAGAGCATCCTGTCGGGCTGTATCACTGCCTGGTACGGCAACTGCACCGCCCGCAACCGCAGGGCTCTCCAGAGGGTGGTGTGGTCTGCAGAACGCATTACCGGGGGCAAACTACCCGCCCTCCAGGACACCTACAGCACCCGATGTCACAAGAAGGCCAAAAATATCATCAAGGACATCAACCACCCGAGCCACTGCCTGTTCACCCCATTATCATTCAGAAGGCGAGGTCAGTACAGGTGCATCAAAGCTGGGACCGAGAGAATGAAAAACAGCTTCTATCTCAAGGCCATCAGACTGTTAAATAGCCATCACTAGCACATTAGAGGCTGCTGATGCCTATTGAAATCACTGGCCACTTTAAGAAATGGAACACCAGTCACTTTAATAATGTTTACATATCTTGCACTACTCATCTCATATGTACAGTTGAAGTCGGAAGTTTACATACACTTTAGCCAAATACATTTAAACTCAGTTTTTCACAATTCCTGACATTTAATCCTAGTAAAATTACCCTGCCTTAGGTCAGTTAGGATCACCACTTTTAAATGTCAGAATAATAGTATAGAGAATTATTTATTTCAGCTTGTATTTCTTTCATCACATTCCCAGTGGGTCAGAAGTTTACATACACTCAATTAGTATTTGGTAGCATTGCCTTTAAAGTGTTTAACTTGGGTAAAACGTTTCAGGTAGCCTTCCACAAGCTTCCCAAAATAAGTTGGGTGAATTTTGGCCCATTCCTGCTGACAGAGCTGGTGTAACTGAGTCAGGTTTGTAGGCCTCCTTGCTCGCACACGCTTTTTCAGTTCTGCCCACACATTTTCTATAGGATTGAGGTCAGGGCTTTGTGATGGCCACTCCAATACCTTCACTTTTTTGTCCTTAAGCCATTTTGCCACAGCTTTGGAAGTATGCTTGGGGTCATTGTCCATTTGGAAGACCCATTTGCGACCAAGCTTTAACTTCCTGACTGATGTCTTGAGATGTTGCTTCAATATATCCACATCATTTTCCTTCCTCATGATGCCATTTATTTTGTGAAGTGCACCAGTCCCTCCTGCAGCAAAGCACCCCCACAGCATGATGCTGCCACCCCGTGCTTCACGGTTGGGATGGTGTTCTTTGGCTTGCAAGCCATCCCCTTTTTCCTCCAAACATAACAATGGTCATTATGGCCAAACAGTTCTATTTTTGTTTCATCAGACCAGAGGACATTTCTCCAAAAAGTACGATCGTTGTCCCCATGTGCAATTGCATACAGTATTCTGGCTTTTTTTATGGTGGTTTTGGAGCAGTGGCTTCTTCTTTGCTGAGCAGCCTTTCAGGTTATGTCGATAAAGGACTCGTTTTACTGTGGATATAGATACCTTTGTACCTGTATCCTCCAGCATCTTCACAAGGTCCTTTGCTGTTGTTCTGGAATTGATTTGCACTTTTCGCACCACAGTATGTTCATCTCTAGGAGACAAAATGTGTCTCCTTCCTGAGCGGTATGACGGCTGTGTGGTCCCATGGTGTTTATACTTGCGTACTATTGTTTGTACAGATGAACGTGGTACCTTCAGGTGTTTGGAAATTGCTCCGAAGGATGAACCAGACTTGCGTAAGTCTACAATCTTTTTTGGCTGATTTCTTTTAATTTTCCCATGATGTCAAGCAAAGAGGCACTGAGTTTGAAGGTACAGTGAGGGAAAAAAGTATTTGATCCCCTGCTGATTTTGTACATTTGCCCACTGACAAAGAAATGATCAGTCTATAATTTTTATGGTAGGTTTATTTGAACAGTGAGAGACAGAATAACAACAAAAAAATCCAGAAAAACACATGTCAAAAATGTTATAAATTGATTTGCATTCCACCATGGCCAAGACCAAAGAGCTCTCCAAGGATGTCAGGGACAAGATTGTAGACCTACACAAGGCTGGAAGGGGCTACAAGACCATCGCCAAGCAGCTTGGTGAGAAGGTGACAACAGTTGGTGCGATTATTCGCAAATGGAAGAAACACAAAATAACTGTCAATCTCCCTCGGCCTGGGGCTCCATGCAAGATCTCACCTCGTGGAGTTGCAATGATCATGAGAACGGTGAGGAATCAGCCCAGAACTACACGGGAGGATCTTGTCAATGATCTCAAGGCAGCTGGGACCATAGTCACCAAGAAAACAATTGGTAACACACTACGCCGTGAAGGACTGAAATCCTGCAGCACCCGCAAGGTCCTCCTGCTCAAGAAAGCACATATACAGGGCCGTCTGAAGTTTGCCAATGAACATCTGAATGATTCAGAGGAGAACTGGGTGAAAGTGTTGTGGTCAGATGAGACCAAAATCAAGCTCGCCGTGTTTGGAGGAGGAGGAATGCTGCCTATGACCCCAAGAACACCATCCCCACCGTCAAACATGGAGGTCGAAACATTAGGCTTTGGGGGTGTTTTTCTGCTAAGGGACGAAGGACGGGGCCATGTACCGTAAAGATCTTGGGTGAGAACCTCCTTCCCTCAGCCAGGGCATTGAAAATGGTTAGTGGATGGGTATTCCAGCATGACAATGACCCAAAACACACGGCCAAGGCATCAAAGGAGTGGCTCAAGAAGAAGCACATTAAGGTCCTGGAGTGGCCTAGCCAGTCTCCAGACTTTAATCCCATAGAAAATCTGTGGAGGGAGCTGAAGGTTTGAGTTGCCAAACGTCAGCCTCGAAACCTTAATGACTTGGAGAAGATCTGCAAAGAGGAGTGGGACAAAATCCCTCCTGAGATGTGTACAAACCTGGTGGCCAACTACAAGAAACGTCTGACCTCTGTGATTGCCAACAAGGGTTTTGCCACCAAGTACTAAGTCATGTTTTGCAGAGGGGTCAAATACTTATTTCCCTCATTAAAATGCAAATCAATTCATAAATTTTTGACATGCGTTTTTCTGGATTTGTTTGTTGTTTTTCTGTCTCTCACTGTTCAAATAAACCTACCATTAAAATTATAGACTGATCATGTTTTTGTCAGTGGGCAAATGTACAAAATCAGCAGGGGATCAAATACTTTTTTCCCTCACTGTAGGTCTTGAAATACATCCACAGGTACACCTTCAATTGACTCAAATGATGTCAATTAGCCTATCAGAAGCTTCTGAAGCCATGACATAATTTTCTGGAATTTTCCAAGCTGTTTAAAGGCACAGTCAACTTAGTGTATGTAAACTTCTGACCCACTGGAATTGTGATACAGTGAATTATAAGTGAAATAATTTTACTGTAAACAATTGTTGGAAAACTTGTGTCATGCACAAAGTTGATGTCCTGTCCGACTTGCCAAAACTATAGTTTGTTAACAAGAAATTTGTGGAGTGGTTGAAAAACAAGTTTTAATGACTCCAACCTAAGTGTATGTAAACTTCCGACTTCAACTGTATATACTGTATTCTACAATATTCTACTGTATCTTCAAATCAAATCAAATCAAATCAAATTTTATTGGTCACATGCGCCGAATACAACAGGTGCAGACATTACAGTGAAATGCTTACTTACAGCCCTTAACCAACAGTGCATTTATTTTAAACAAAAAAAAAGTAAGAATAAAACAACAACAAAAAAAGTGTTGAGAAAAAAAGAGCAGAAGTAAAATAAAGTGACAGTAGGGAGGCTATATATACAGGGGGGTACCGTTGCAGAGTCAATGTCGGGGGCACCCGGCTAGTTGAGGTAGTTGAGGTAATATGTACATGTGGGTAGAGTTAAAGTGACTATGCATAAATACTTAACAGAGTAGCAGCAGCGTAAAAAGGATGGGGTGGGGGGCAGTGCAAATATCAAATCAAATCAAATCAAATCAAATCAAATCAAATTTTATTGGTCACATGCGCCGAATACAACAGGTGCAGACATTACAGTGAAATGCTTACTTACAGCCCTTAACCAACAGTGCATTTATTTTAAACAAAAAAAGTAAGAATAAAACAACAACAAAAAAGTGTTGAGAAAAAAGAGCAGAAGTAAAAATAAAGTGACAGTAGGGAGGCTATATATACAATAGAATAAGGTGACAGTAGGGAGGCTATATATACAGGGGGGGTACCGTTGCATAGTCAATGTGCGGGGCACCCGGCTAGTTGAGGTAGTTGAGGTAATATGTACATGTGGGTAGAGTTAAAGTGACTATGCATAAATACTTAACAGAGTAGCAGCAGCGTAAAAAGTATGGGGTGGGGGGCAGTGCAAATAGTCCGGGTAGCCATGATTAGCTGTTCAGGAGTCTTATGGCTTGGGGGTAGAAGCTGTTGAGAAGTCTTTTGGACCTAGACTTGGCACTCCGGTACCGCTTGCCGTCGGCGGTAGCAGAGAGAACAGTCTATGACTAGGGTGACTGGAGTCTTTGACAATTTTGAGGGCCTTCCTCTGACACCGCCTGGTATAGAGGTCCTGGATGGCAGGGAGCTTTGCCCCTGTGATGTACTGGGCCGTACGCACTACCCTCTGTAGTGCCTTGCGGTCAGAGGCCAAGCAGTTGCCATACCAGGCGGTGATGCAACCAGTCAGGATGCTCTCGATGGTGCAGCTGTAGAATTTTTTGAGGATCTGAGGACCCATGCCAAATCTTTTTAGTCTCCTGAGGGGGAATAGGCTTTGTCGTGCCCTCTTCACGACTGTCTTGGTGTGTTTGGACCATGATAGTTCGTTGGTGATGTGGACACCAAGGAACTTGAAGCTCTCAACCTGTTCCACTACAGCCCCGTCGATGAGAATGGGGCGTGCTCAGTCCTCTTTTTTTTCCTGTAGTCCACAATCATCTCCCTTTGTCTTGGTCACGTTGAGGGAGAGGTTGTTGTCCTGGCACCACACGGCCAGATCTCTGACCTCCTCCCTATAGGCTGTCTCATCGTTGTCGGTGATCAGGCCTACCACTGTTGTGTCGTCGGCAAACTTAATGATGGTGTTGGAGTCGTGCCTGGCCATGCAGTCATGGGTGAACAGAGAGTACAGGAGGGGGACTGAGCACGCACCCTGAGGGGCCCCGTGTTGAGGATCAGTGTGGCAGATGTGTTGTTACCTACCCTTACCACCTGGGGCGGCCCGTCAGAAAGTCCAGGATCCAGTTGCAGAGGGAGGTGTTTAGTCCCCAGGATCCTTAGCTTAGTGATGAGCTTTGAGGGCACTATGGTGTTGAATGCTGAGCTGTAGTCAATGAATAGCATTCTCACGTAGGTGTTCCTCTTGTCCAGGTGGGAAAGGGCAGTCCGGGTAGCCATGATTAGCTGTTCAGGAGTCTTATGGCTTGGGGGTAGAAGCTGTTGAGAAGTCTTTTGGACCTAGACTTGGCACTCCGGTACCGCTTGCCGTGCGGTAGCAGAGAGAACAGTCTATGACTAGGGTGGCTGGAGTCTTTGACAATTTTGAGGGCCTTCCTCTGACACCGCCTGGTATAGAGGTCCTGGATGGCAGGAAGCTTTGCCCCAGTGATGTACTGGGCCGTACGCACTACCCTCTGTATCTTAGTCCTTGCCGCTCTGTCATTGCTTGTCCATATATGTATATATTCTTAAATTCCATTCCTTACTTAGATTTGTGTGTACTGGGTATATGTTGTGAAATTGTTAGATATTACTTGTTAGATATTACTGCACTGTCGGAGATAGACGCACAAGCATTTCGCTACACCCGCAATAACATCTGCTAAACACGTTTATGTGACAAATAACATTTGATTTGATTTGAACTAAAACTCATGAGCTTTTCTGGCCACAAGGCATTCAATGCTCCTCACTACCGTCCGATCAAAGATGTTTAAATATGCAGTGTGAAATGTTATTTAAAATGTGTATCAAAGCGCTACTGAGCATGTGTGAGAAGACAGAGTGAGAAGCTGGGGTTTTGAGACTAGATATAATTAATGTGATAAGCCTTGCCCCCCTGTTGACCCTGTCCTGTTTAACAGTGGCAGGAAGCCAGCCCCTATCTCTTATCAGTCCTGACCTGCAGTATTAAACCTGCACCAGCACTAGATCAATAGCCATGTATTCATTGGATTGTGTGCCCTCAGGCTGCAGCCCGATGCACAGAGGCACACCTGAGCTCTCTCCTTCCCTCCATCCCTCCCTCTCTCTCTCTCACACACACCACTCTGTTTGGGTTTTACATCCCCTCCTTCCCTCATTCACTGCGAGAGAGAGGGAGGACAGAGAGAGAGAGGGAGGACAGAGAGAGAGGGAGGACAGAGAGAGAGAGGGAGGGAAGGAAACAAGCTTTGAATACAAATGAGCTTCTCTCTAGTGGCACAGATACCACACATCCCCTCTCTCTCTCTTACTCACACATGGATACACAATCTTCCACACACACTCCCTCATGATCTGTATTGGAAGACAGCGCAGCACATGCGGTAATTCCCACCACTTAATTGATTAGCCCAGGCTGCTTATTTGAAGTGGCTAATTAGAGAGGGAGTGTGTCAAGTGTATGAGGAGGGCTGGGGAGTTGCTGGCGTGCTTTATCTCTGTGTGTGTGAGTGTGTCTGAGGAGCTTCGGTACCACGCTTCACTCTGGAGCAGGAGGAGGAGAGGACAGAGTGAGTAAGGACGGAGGAGAGAAGAAGAAGAGAAGAGATAGAGAGGCAGCTGGGTGGGTAGATTTTCACAGCACTTTCCCTCATCTGACATGGCCTCCGCATAGGAATCTGGTGCCACGGCAACAGAGGAGCTAAGCAGCAACAAGGTGTCTAAGGTAAGAGGGAGGGGGTGATGGGTTTTCCTCTCCTCCGTCTGTTTTCCTCTCCTCCGTCTGCTTGGGTTGCAGTATGAGGAGCATTAGCATGTTAGCATTGCTTTGTATGTCTGTGGTTCAGATTGTGGTCTGATGCAGAGAGGCAGTGAGAGTGTATTTGGTGTTTATGTGGAGGTGAGGAGAGTGTTTCACCGTGGTATTCCCCAATGGGAAGCTCTAATAACCTAGCGTTCTGAAATCCTATTAGGGTTTTCCCCCTCCCTACCTACACCCCTTCACCGCCCTATTAATAGCGTGAAGTGGGATTGTCTCTCCGGCACGGGGGTGGGGTGTATTTTTATTACCGCATGTGAGTAAAGAAGTGTGTGTGCCTGGGGTGTAAATATGTGTGTGTGTGTGTGTGTGTGTGTGTGTGTGTGTGTTTATGCATTCTGCACACTGATGTCTGCAGCCTTGATTCAGCATGTTGTCTGGTTTGAGTGAAACATGTCTGTCAAGAGCAAGGCACACACACTCAACATACTACCATCCTACATGCTTACTACACACAGCTTGGAAATGCACCAAGACAACAGTACAGTGATTATAGGGACTTGGACTGATCTCTTTGAACGTGATTGGTTATAGGAGAGTATTCAGCAGCACAGGATAGCCACACACAGGGTGAAAGAAAGAAGCAGACAGTGCCATGTAAATGCTGCAATGCTCTGGTACAAACACATTGAATATACTACCTAGAAACTCTCTGAGTAGTACTGTGTCAGGGGGATGGCTACATTCAAGGATGAAAGGATCAACCAGACTGCCATATACAGTGCCTTCAGAAAGTATTCACACCCCTTGACATTCTCCACATTTTGTTGTGTTACAGCCTGAATTTAAAATGGATTACATTTAGATTTTTTTGTCACTGGCCTACACACAATACCCCATAATGTCGAAGTGGAAATATGTTTTTAGAAATACCTCATCTCTGTACCCCACATATACAAGTATCTGTAAGGTCCCTCAGTCGAGCAGTGAATTTAAAACACAGATTCAACCACAAAGACCAGGGAGGTTTTCTAATGCCTCACAAAGAAGGGCACCTATTGGTAGATGGATAAAACAAAACAAAAAAGCAGACATTGAATATCCCTTTGAGCACCGTGAAATTATTAGTTACACTTTGGATGGTGTATCAATACACCCAGTCACTACAAAGATACAGGCGTCCTTCCTAACTCAGTTGCTGGAGTGGAGGGAAACCGCTCAGGGATTTCACCATGAGGCCAATGGTGACTTTAAAACAGTTACAGAGTTTAAAGGCTGTGATAGGAGTAAACTGAGGATGGATCAACAAGATTGTAGCTACTCCACAATACTAACCTAAATGACAGAGTTAAAAGAAGCAAGCCTGTACAGAATACAAATATTCCAAAACATGCATCATGTTTGTAATAAGGCACTAAAGTAAAACTGCAAAAATTATGTAACATTCATTATGTTGAGAATACAAAGCGTTACGCTTGGGGCAAATCCAACACAAAAGATCACTGAGTACCACTCTTCATATTTTCAAGCATGGTGGTGGCTGCATCATGTTATGGGTATGCTTGTCATTGGCAAGGACTAGAGAGTTTTTTAAGTAATGTAATAGATCCCAGAGACAAATTCACCTTTCAGCTGGACAATAACATAAAACACAAGGCCAAATATACACTGGAGTTGCTTACCAAGACGACATTGAATGTACCTGAGTGGCCTGGTTACAGTTTGACTTAAATTGGCTTGAAAGTCTATGGCAAGACTTGAAAATGGCTGTCTAGCAATGATCAACAACCAACTTGACAGAACTTAGAATTTAAAAAAGAATAGTGTGAAAATATTGTGCAATCCAGGTGTGCAAAGCTCTTAGAGACTTACCCAGAAAGCCTCACAGCAATAATCACTGCCAAAGGCGATTCTAACATGTATTGACCCAGGGGTGTGAATACTTATGTAAATGAGATATTTCTGTATTTCATTTTCAGTACATTTGCTAAAATGTTTTCACTTTATCATTATGGGGTATTGTGTGTAGATGGATAAGAAAAATAAATAAATAATCAATTTTAAATTCAGGCTGTAACACAACAAAATGTGGAATAAGTCAAGGGGTATGAATACTTTCTGAAGGCACTGTATATTAAACTTTGCTCTTTTATGTTCATATAGAATATTACAATACACATCTGTGTAGATTAAATATATATCTGTGCAGTTGTAGTATGTCTCAGTATGTGGTAGAAATAGCTGGACGTGAAGGCAGCCTTGATCCAGATTGTTGTGTCCAATTAGCCTTTGTGTCCCCGGGCGGTGTGTGTGTCTGTACATGTGCCTGTTCATGTGTGTGTCTGAGGGAGGAGAGTGGACATATGGTTTCCTGGGCTCCTCTCCTATGACTGTGGATTCAGAGCAGCAGGAGATTGTATAGTTCTCCTCCTCCTCCTATGTGTCAGCTAACTTTATCCTCTGCTGCCCAACTCACTTGTCTATTCATATTACCAACTTCATCCTCTTTCATTCAATTCACATGTCTTTTCTTCCTAACCCCCATCTCTCATTCTGTTTATTGGGTACATTCCACTGTTTTCCAACAATATTTTTGCCTCCTCCCTCTCTTCCATCAATTTCTCTCTCTGTTGTGTGTGTGTCTGTGGGCTGCAGTGTCTCAGTGATGACAGGCTGGCTGGGCTCTCTGATGGATGGCAAGCCAATAAGATCAGGACTCCTGCCTCCCTAATCAGATCAAATCCAGCTGGACACACACACAGCACATGCAAACACACACACATACTCACACTCACACTCGCACACACACACACACGCACACACGCATGCGCAGGCAGGCATATGCTAACAAACAACACTCTCTCCTATCTCTGGGTAAAATTGCCCCTGGTGTCCTACTTTTAGATTCCTCAACAAATCTCCCTCTCCTCCCTCTCCCTGCCCACCCATAAGGTTTCTACAAAATACTACATCTTGTCTATTCGGTATGTAGCACATATGAACACAAAGGCTTTCTCTTTGACAGACACTGTCCCATCTCAAACAGCAACACCTGTGTTCTGACCTGCTCTCATCCCTCCTCCTGACATCCTGATCCTAGGGACGTTAGATACCCAGTCGTCCACTCAGGCTGCATTACACTGTCCATCTGCTGCTGGGATCAGTAGAGCAGGATCACCAAAAAACACTGGGTGATTTTCCCTTACCTGGGGCCTCAGCTTGTTCACAGTGACAGCTACAAGATGTTTCCTGGCCGGCCACTCAGAGAGAGAGAGCGCATTCTAAAAGCAGCCCTGCTTCGCGTTGTTCTCTCTGCTGCTAAGTCTCATGAGCCCCGTCTCATGCCTTATTCATCCTCACAGCCTATTCTCTGACGTCCTGCCTGACTGACTGTCAGTGTGGGGGGAAACAGAAAAGCTTTCCAGCACACAACACTAATTTCCCCAGAATGGAGGTCAATCTGACAACGCTGAGGGAATGTGAACTCTCACAGATAAGATCCAAGTTATATGATCTCTTCAGGATGAGTTCTGTTCCGCTTCAGAGGTTGGATGGATACCTGGCCGTAAGAAGGGCCCTGAGTTTTACCTGACCACCTGACTAGCAATAGCCTATGACTAGGGCCTGGATTCTTTCCTGTAGTGAGGGAAAACCTCAGGTTCCAGCTCAGGAGACTCCTCACTAGCTGAGACTGGGCACCATGTCCAGTTTGCATTGTTCCTGTCTGTCCCTTAGCCTTGCCTTGAAGCGATAAGGCTAGATTGTTGTGTTCTTCCCCTCAAGCTAATTCTGCTGGGGATACAGTGTAAAACGTGTAGACATGACATTGAATAAGACATGCAGTGTCACGCCCTGGCTCTGGGGACTCTAGTATGTTGAGCCAGGGTGTGAGTTTTCATTTGTTTATGTTCTAGTTGTTGTAATTCTATGTTGGCCAGGGTGGCTCCCAATCAGAGACGGCTGTAGCTCGTTGTCTCTGATTGGGAGTCATACTTAGGTAGCCGTTAGGCATGCATTATTTGGTTTGTTTATGTAACCAGAGACATCACGTTTTCGTCTGTTGTTTTGATCGTGTGATCATACTCTAATAAATATAAATATGTTCACCTTCAACGCTGCGCATTGGTCCTCCTCCTTAGACGATCGTGACAGAAGAAACCACCAGAACTGGACCAAGCAGCCTAGTGAGGAGCAGAGTGGGTGGACTTGGCAACAGTGGAGGAAGAGCTTCGACTGGGTCAAGCCGAATGAGGAGCTGAATGGCGGAGATTGGAAGCAGAAGAGCGAGAGTTGGGCGAGAATTATCGAGGCCTGGCCCACGGGGAAGAGAGACTCCCAGAAAATTTTTAGGGGGGGGCTCACGACGTCGGACCAGCAGGAGGCCGCGATAGAGCGGCCCAGCGGGTTGCCAGAGGAGGCCACCAGGTTACGGGGGCCACTGGTCGAAGAGGGGGTGGAAGATGTAGAGGCACGGCGAGAGGTACTGGCGTGTGTTGCCAGTCCGGTCCGGCCTGTTCCTGATCCCCACGTAGGGCCAGTGGTGTGTGTTCCCAGTACGGTCCGGCCTGTTCCTGCCACTCGCACCAAGTCTACGGTGCGCATCGCCAGCTCGGCCCGGCCCATTCCTGCTCCCCGCACCAAGTCAGTGGTGCGTTTCGTCAGCCCTGTCCGGCCTGTTCCTGCTCTCCGCACCAAGTCTGTGGTGCGCGTCGCCAGCCCTGTCCGGCCCGTTCCTGCTCTCCGCACCAAGTCTGTGGTGCGCGTCGCCAGCCCAGTCCGGCCCATTCCTGCTCCCCGCACCAAGTCTGTGGTGCGTTTCGTCAGCCCTGTCCGGCCCGTTCCTGCTCTCCGCACCAAGTCTGTGGTGCGCGTCGCCAGCCCAGTCCGGCCCATCCAAGCTCCCCGCACCAAGTCAGTGGTGCGCTTCGTCAGCCGGTCCGGCCCGCTCCTGCTCCCCGCACCAAGTCAGTGGTGCGTTTGTCAGCCCGGCTCGGTCCGCTCCTACTCCCCACACCAAGCCAGTGGTGTGCGTCGTCAGTCCGGCACGGCCCGTGCCTGTTCCACCGGTGGCGGGTCCGGCACCGGTCAGGTGCTGCGTCACGCCGGAGCTAGAGCAATCCGCTCCACCAGTGTTCAGTTCAGCTCTGGTCAGCAGGGCCAGACCGGACCAGGGGTACTTTGGGGGGTTAGAGAAGGAGTGGGGGTCATGTCCGGAGCCGGATCCGCCGCCGAGGCGGAGTGCCCACCCGGTCCCTCCCCTGTTGTATTTGGTTGGCGCGGTCGGAGTCCGCGCCTTTAGGGGGGGGTACTGTCACGCCCTGGCTCTGGGGACTCTAGTATGTTGAGCCAGGGTGTGAGTTTTCATTTGTTTATGTTCTAGTTGTTGTAATTCTATGTTGGCCAGGGTGGCTCCCAATCAGAGACGGCTGTAGCTCGTTGTCTCTGATTGGGAGTCATACTTAGGTAGCCGTTAGGCATGCATTATTTGTGGTTTCTTGTTCTTATTTGGTTTGTTTATGTAACCAGAGACATCACGTTTTCGTCTGTTGTTTTGATCGTGTGATCATACTCTAATAAATATGTTCACCTTCAACGCTGCGCATTGATCCTCCTTCTTAGACGATCGTGACATGCAGACAGAGAGTTGTGCCTTGGTTGGAATATAATCTAATACAGTATAGATACCAACATAAATGTGATTATGAAAATGTCAAGAGCATATTTCTAATCTAAGACTACTTTGTAGCATGCATTGTTAAGATATGTTACTTCCATCTTGTGTTGTATATTGGCTGGATTTACAGTGAGGGAAAAAGGTATTTGATCCCCTGCTGATTTTGTACGTTTGCCCACTGACAAAGAAATTATCAGTCTATAATTTTTATGGTAGGTTTATTTGAACAGTGAGAGACAGAATAACAACAAAAAAATCCAGAAAAATGCATGTCAAAAATGTTATAAATTGATTTGCATTTTAATGAGGGAAATAAGTATTTGACCCCTCTGCAAAACATGACTTAGTACTTGGTGGCAAAAACCTTGTTGGCAATCACAGAGGTCAGACGTTTCTTGTAGTTGGCCACCAGGTTTGCACACATCTCAGCAGGGATTTTGTCCCACTCCTCTTTGCAGATCTTCTCCAAGTCATTAAGGTTTTGAGCCTGACGTTTGGCAACTCGAACCTTCAACTCCCTCCACAGATTTTCTATGGGATTAAGGTCTGGAGACTGGCTAGGCCACTCCAGGACCTTAATGTGCTTCTTCTTGAGCCACTCCTATGTTGCCTTGGCCGTGTGTTTTGGGTCATTGTCATGCTGGAATACCCATCCACGACCCATTTTCAATGCCCTGGCTGAGGGAAGGAGGTTCTCACCCAAGATTTGACAGTACATGGCCCCGTCCATCGTCCCTTTGATGCGGTGAAGTTGTCCTGTCCCCTTAGCAGAAAAACACCCCCAAAGCATAATGTTTCCACCTCCATGTTTGATAGTGGGGAGGTGTTCTTGGGGTCATAGGCAGCATTCCTCCTCCTCCAAACACGGGGAGTTGAGTTGATGCCAAAGAGCTCGATTTTGGTCTCATCTGACCACAACACGTTCACCCAGTTTTCCTCTGAATCATTCAGATGTTCATTGGCAAACTTCAGACGGGCATGTATATATGTGCTTTCTTGAGCAGGGGGACCTTGCGGGCGCTGCAGGATTTCAGTTCTTCACGGCGTAGTGTGTTACCAATTGTTTTCTTGGTGACTATGGTCCCAGCTGCCTTGAGATCATTGACAAGATCCTCCCGTGTAGTTCTGGCCTGATTCCTCACCGTTCTCATGATCATTGCAACTCCACGAGGTGAGATCTTGCATGGAGCCCCAGGCCGAGGGAGATTGACAGTCCTTTTGTGTTTCTTCCATTTGCAAATAATCACACCAACTGTTGTCACCTTCTCACCAAGCTGCTTGGCGATGGTCTTGTAGCCCATTCCAGCCTTGTGTAGGTCTACAATCTTGTCCCTGACATCCTTGGAGAGCTCTTTGGTCCATGGTGGAAAGTTTGGAATCTGATTGATTGATTGCTTCTGTGGACAGGTGTCTTTTATATAGGTAACAAACTGAGATTAGGAGCACTCCCTTTAAGAGTGTGCTCCTAATCTCAGCTCGTTACCCGTATAAAAGACACCTGGGAGCCAGAAATCTTTCTGATTGAGAGGGGGTCAAACACTTATTTCCCTC
Organism: Coregonus clupeaformis; assembly: GCF_020615455.1. NCBI lineage: Eukaryota > Metazoa > Chordata > Actinopteri > Salmoniformes > Salmonidae > Coregonus > Coregonus clupeaformis. Next base: position 1,548,186 of record NW_025533465.1, read on the forward strand.
ATTAAAATGCAAATCAATTTATAACATTTTTGACATGCGTTTTTCTGGATTGCTTTGTTGTTATTCTGTCTCTCACTGTTCAAATAAACCTACCATTAAAATTATAGACTGATCATTTCTTTGTCAGTGGGCAAACATACAAAATCAGCAGGGGATCAAATACTTTTTTCCCTCACTGTATGTTTATTCCAGCTCATAAAGGTTCCATTCAGTATAGTTGTATTCAGTGTTAAAGACACTGACGCATCAGGACTGAGGGAGAGGGTCAATACTGAACACTGATTGGCTTATTTTATACTATTTAGTTTTTTCTTTGTCTGTGTCGGGTGGGGGGGTCTTTGCACTTTGTATCATGGCCACAGAGGTAACATGTAAACAACATTGTTATTCTGTATAAGAACATCAAGACCCATTGATCCATCCAACGCTACTTTCTTGTCATAGGATGAAACTTAATCTTATACTTTGAACTTGGCCTCAAGCTGCCTTTAGATCAAGACAATTCTTACTGACCTGGGATTCTCTTTCCTTCGCAGGTGTGAGGAGAGATAGAGCTGGAGAGAGGGCAGGAGAGAGAGAACGAGAGAATGATGGCGGCGGAGGAGGAGAAGCCGGGTTTGAAGAGCAGCAGCTCCATCGTTCCCTGCTTCTTGTTTGTTGAGGTGAGTTGCCATGACTTCCTTTTCTGATTGGCTAAAATTACACTAGTGGGAGGAGCTGATGAGATACCCTCTGGCTCCTCAGGGCGTCCACTAGGGTCTCTTCATGCTGGCTGATGATATATCTTTATGGGGAATTTCCGTGTCCCTTAGACTTCCCCGTATTCAGTTTCTCACCCCCCTCCACTCCTCTCAGAGCTCAATGAGCTCCATTCATTCTACTACTTTACCTCAATTGACTGTTGTCTGCTGTCCAGCAGCCAAGGAACACCTCCTCATCTTGAGCTTCAGTGGTAAATGTGGTAAATATTTCACACCTCCTGTCAGCACAGCTCAACACACATCCACCACACTACCACTGTCTCTCTGTACCTCTGTCTCTCTGCCATGGCTGAGACTGAGTAACGTGGATATAGTGGATAAAGTGGATAAAGTGGGTATAAAATAGTTGTTCAGATGGAGCTTCCTGTCTTTCACACTGCTGTAGTATGTGATCTCTGCTTCCTGTTTATATGACAGTCTTGCACATAGCATCTGATCCATTGAAGTATTTAGTGATATCACAGCTAACTGTGTTTTGAATAGGTACTGTATGCTCTGCACACACAGACTCACATACAGACTACAGACACACACACACACACACACGCACACACACACACACACACACACACCCACACCCCCACACACACACACACCCACACACACACACACACACACGACAGGGTCCCTCACGTAGGCGTGTCCCGTATTGCTGTGGGAGCTACATGACTCAGAGGATATTGAAGGTCTCTATGATGCTGCTAGATTATGGTGCACAATAAAATCACTCCCTTAGTCCACTGTGCCATCCCTCCCACATATTTCATGTGAGGTGGAATAGGTGATATTTGAGGTACAAGGTGTTCTGTGTCATGTGAAATATGGAGGTCTATATGTGAGGTGTAATGTGTGATGTATGACATGAAATAATATGTCAGGTGAAAAGTATTGTATGGGGAATGAAGTCATATATTATATTGGATGTAAGACCTTGTGGTATTCGGTTCAGTAGTAGTGATATGTGGGATTTGTGGAATCATAATGTGCAATATGTAAGGTAGCAGTGAGTGAGTGCAGAAGATGTGACAGTGTGGTCTGACTGAGACCCAACCATTTTTGCTCCCCTGTCCCTCTCCCCTGTCCCTCTCCCCATCCCCCTCCCCAGCGGTGTGTCACAGACAGTGATTTACACCTGCTCTTTTATTTAGACTCACACCTCATCAGCCCGTTCCAATGGAAACCAATCAGCTGGATTCATTTTCTCTCTATCACTCTCTCTTCTGCCTCCTTTCATCCTCTTATGCAGGCTACAGCCTCTCTCTTTCACATTCTCTCTTTTTCACATAAACCTCTCTCTCTCTCTCTCTCTCTCTCTCTCTCTCTCTCTCTCTCTCTCTCTCTCTCTCTCTCTCTCTCTCTCTCGCTATCTCTCTCTCTCTATCTATCTCTCTCTCTATCTCTCTCTCTCTCTCTCTCTCTCTCTCTCTCTCTCTCTCTCTCTCTCTCTTCCTGAAAGTCATAGATATTTGTTTCTCCTTCCATCTCTTCTATCTGAATGTGAATTTCAACATCAATAGCGCTTATACGGCTCAGTTTCGCTCAGCACTGGGTTGATACAAAAGATGCATGGAAGTGCCATTGTCAGACCACAGACAAGCTTTTAGGAAATAATCCACTCTGTGTCTCAGTACTCAGGTGTAGCAGAGAACACAGCTTTGGGGTTGTAAAGGCCACTGATTAACATAAATAGTTATCCAGACCAATGGAGGAGGAAATACAAAGTCCCCCTCCATGCCCCTCTGATAGCTTTGGATGTGCTGCTATTGGAGAGCCGGTGTCATGTGATTGGGGTGTGTGGTGCGTCGTGTGACCTAATATTGATGTGTCTAGTAGATACAGGACCATAGGTGGTTGTTAATGTATGGGTTGTTACAGATTCAATTTATGAAGTGTGGGAATGTGTTTTGTATAATGGCTGCAGCTGTAATATGGAAGCGGGAATAACCTATCCTAATGGTTGAAAACATCCCCTTCAATGAACAAAAACTTTAACCATAAAAAAATTGTGAAATAATGTGCTCTACACACACTCTATTTTAACATCTAAAAGCAACGATAACTGATTTACTCTCAATGTTTCAAATGTTTTATTCTGACATGTGAAAATGACCCATTCTGTTATACATTATGTTCTTTCCCCTCTTATCGATAATGTCCCACTTTTCACAGCCACAGTTATGGACTGAATGGTTATGAGTCAGAATCATTGTGACGTTGGAGATTTCTGTGACTGCAGAGGTGTTTATGTCTTTGGCATGAGCAGTACTCATAATTGTGTTAGTGTGTGGGCATCATCTATCTCTCACCACATGCGGTGTGATGGATCATTCCCCTCGGCGTTCCATGCAAGGACTCTATACCCACCAGAGGGCACTGTTGATGTACTGTTAAGGCTTTCAGAGCTGCTTTTGGAAGCTCAGTTACACTGTTTGCTGCGGTTTTGGGTGTCTGACCAGAGTCCATTTGTCTTTATATTCTGCTAATGTTGTATTTAGCCAATGAAGCTTAGTTTTGTTGTGTTTATTTATTCACAGTAAGGAGAAGGAATGGTAATGATGACAATTTACTGTAATGAACATTTCACATCTGTCAATTTGAAAAGGAGTTGCCTTGATTTTCATATAATTTAAATTCATGTTCAGAAGAACGCACACGCGCGCACACACACACACACACACACACACACACACACACACACACACACACACACACACACACACACACACACACACAGCCTCATTAACACTTGAAATAGGAGAAAGAACACCTTTCCTTTTCTTTTGCTTCCTCCGTCTCTAAAAATAACCCCAGTGTGTGATGGTGGGTAACACTTGTGTGATCACACCTGTCGGAGAGAGTCTTTTAAGTGAAGTGCACTAAGAGCACACAAACACACACACACACATTTCTTGAGAGTGCTGTGATCAGCTGGAGCGCTAAGACACAAAGAAAAACGGACTTTTCCTTTGGTTCCAGGGAGAATGCACTCAGCACTCCGCCAGCCAGCCAGCCCAGCTTGAGGTAGCTACAGCACAGTGTTTTCAGCAGCTCTGCACTGTGGAAGGGAAAGTAGTTGTTCAAGTAAAATAATGAGAGAAGCATGAATGACTGGTGAATTATTTGTTTTGCTTTTGTTTTAGATTATGTTGTGCCCAATAGAAATGAATGGTTCATGGAATTAATTATGAATAATGATGAGTGAGAAAGGTACAGAGGCATAAATATCATACCCTCCAAATAGTATGTCTTGGGGGTGTGATCTTTGTGCCTCTGTAACTTTATCACTTATCATTATTCACGATTCATTTATGATTATCCGTAATCATGGTAGCATCCACATTAATGTAGAAGTGTTCAGAAACATATTATATTCTTATTTACAATAAAAGTGATTCCAAAATGACACAATACATTATTTACCATTAATTTCTATTGTGCACAAAATAATTTGAAACACAACCAAAACTAACAGCAAATGCATCCAACAAATGTATAGTCACAAGCTTGTTGTAATCATTGCTTGTTAGGAATATGGGACCAAATACTCAACTTTTGACTACTTTAATACACTATAAGTGAATTGTCCAGATACTTATGACACCTTCAAATGGGGGGACTAGATACATAAAGTGCTTTTATTTCTAAACGGTAAAACATATATGTATGGAAATACCCCCCAAAAAAAGTGACATTCTGTACTGTCGCCTCGTATTAAACATTTTATTTAAAATCCAAAATGCTGGAGCATAGAGCCAAATTAAACGTTCTAGCTTCACTGTCCAAATAAATATTAATAAATACGTAAGCATTTCACTTTTAGTTTGCACCTGTTGTTTACGAAGTATGTGACGAGTAAAATTGTATTTGATTAGAATCTAGTTGAATGTGCCTTTAAACAGCTTGGAAAATTCCAGTAAATGATGTCATGGCTTTAGAAGCTTCTGATAGGCTAATTGACATCATTTGAGTCAATTGGAGGTGTACCTGTGGATGTATTTTAAGGCCTACCTTCAAACTCAGTGCCTCTTTTCTTGACATCATGGGAAAATTAAAAGAAATCAGCCAAGACCTCAGAAAAAACATTGTAAACCTACACAAGTCTGGTTCATCCTTGGGAGCAATTTCCAAACGCCTGAAGGTACCACGTTCATCTGTACAAACAATAGTACGCAATTATAAACACCATGGGACCACGCAGCCATCATACCGCTCAGGAAGGAGACGCGTTCTGTCTCCTAGAGATGAACGTACTTTGGTGCGAAAAGTGCAAATCAATCCCAGAACAACAGCAAAAGACCTTGTGAAGATGCTGGATGAAACAGGTACAAAAGTATCTATATCTACAGTAAAACAAGTCCTATATCGACATAACCTGAAAGGCCGCTCAGCAAGGAAGAAGCCACTGCTCCAAAACCGCCATAAAAAACAGTTTGCAACTGCACGTGGGGACAAAGATCGTACTTTTTGGAGAAATGTCCTCTGGTCTGATGAAACAAAAATAGAACTGTTTGGCCATAATGACCATCATTATGTTTGGAGGAAAAAAGAGGCGGCTTGCGAGCCGAAGAACACCATCTCAACCGTGAAGCACGGGGGTGGCAGCATCATGCTGTGGGGGTGCTTTGCTGCAGGAGGGACTGGTGCACTTCACAAAATAGATGGCATCATGAGGAAGGAAAATGATGTGGATATATTGAAGCAACATCTCAAGACATCAGTCAGGAAGTTAAAGCTTGGTCGCAAATGGGTCTTCCAAATGGACAATGACCCCAAGCATACTTCCAAAGCTGTGGCAAAATGGCTTAAGGACAACAAAGTCAAGGTATTGGAGTGGCCATCACAAAGCCCTGACCTCAATCCTATAGAAAATGTGTGGGCAGAACTGAAAGAGCGTGTACGAGCAAGGAAGCCTACAAACCTGACTCAATTACACCAGCTCTGTCAGGAGGAATGGGCCAAAATTCACCCAACCTATTGTGGGAAGCTTGTGGAAGGCTACCCAAAACGTTTGACCCAAGTTAAACAGTTTAAAGGCAATGCTACCAAATACTAATTGAGTGTATGTAAACTTCTGACCCACTGGGAATGTGATGAAAGAAATAAAAGCTGAAATAAAACATTCTCTCTACTATTACTTTCACATTCTTAAAATAAAGTGGTGATTCTAACTGACCAAAAACAGGGATTTTTTACTAGGATTAAATGTCAGGAATTGTGAAAAACTAAGTTTAAATGTATTTGGCTAAGGTGTATGTAAACATCCGACTTCAACTGTATGTAGCCAAGTTATTGTTACTCATTGTGAATTTACTATTACTTTTATTATTACGTGTTTTACTTTTCTATTATTTCTCTATTTTATTTCTCTCTGCGTTGTTGGTAAGGGCCCGTAAGTAAGCATTTCACTGTTAGTCTGCACCTGTTGTTTACGAAGTATGTGACGAATGAAATTGTATTTGATTAGAATCTAGATCCGTCTCTTTACCCTACAAAAGTATCTCTCCTGGACCTAGTTTGTGTCATCAAAGAGGCTCTAAGCCATTCCTGATTGGAGCATTCTACCATTTTGCATTCAGGAAGTGGGTGATTGCTGTCTCTGTAGCCAGCTGTCAATCAATATTCTGTGAATGTGGTCTCTTAGTATCACTTCGTCAAAGTTCCCCATCCTTTTAGGCTTTCATTTATAATACCTCATTTGTGATTAAATGTGTTTCAAAACATAGAATATATGGAAACACCTTAAGCAGCTGAATGCATAAGTGTTGTCCTACAGTAATAGCTCTTTACCTCTCTCCATAGGATACATGAGATCATTTAATATTTGAGATTCTTCAAATAGCCACCCTTTGCCTTGATGACAGATTTACACACTATTGGCATTCTCTCAACCAGCTTCACCTGGAATGCTTTTCCAACAAGTCTTGTAGGAGTTCCCACATATGCTGAGCACTTGTTGGCTGCTTTTCCTTCACTCTTTGGTCCGACTCATCCCAAACCATCTCAATTGGGTTGATGTCGGGGGATTGTGGAGGCCAGGTCATCTGATGCAGCACTCCATCACTCTCCTTCTTGGTAAAATAGCCCTTACACAGCCTGGAGGTGTGTTGGGTCATTATCCTGTTGAAAAACAAATGATAGTCTCACTAAGCCCAAACCAGATGGGATGGCGGATCGCTGCAGAATGCTGTGGTAGCCATACTGGTTAAGTGTGCCTTGAATTATAAATAAATCAAAGACAGTGTCACCAGCAAAGCACCTCCACACAATAATACCTCTTCCTCCATGTTTTACGGTGGGAACTACACATGCGGAGATCATCCGTTCACCCACACCGCGTCTCACAAAGCCACGGCGGTTGGAACCAAAAATCTCAAATTTGGACTCCAGACCAAAGGACAAATTTCCACCAGTCTAATGTCCATTGCTCGTGTTTCTTGGCCCAAGCAGGTCTCTTCTTCTCATTGGTGTCCTTTAGTAGTGGTTTCTTTGCAGCAATTCGACCATGAAGGTCTGATTCACACAGTCCCCTCTGAACAGTTGATGTTGAGATGTGTCTATGACTTGAACTCTGTGAAGCATTTATTTGGGATGCAATTTCTGAGGCTGTTAACTCTAATGAACTTATCCTCTGCAGCTGTCACGCCCTGACCTAGAGAACTATTGTTGGTTGGGTCAGGGTGTGAGTTCAGTTTGAGATCTATGTTATTGTATTTCTATGTTGGATCTAGTATTTGTATTTCTATGTTTGGCCGGGTGTGATTCCCAATCAGAGGCAGCTGTCGCTCGTTGTCTCTGATTGGGGATCATACTTAAGTAGCCTGGTTGCCTACCTTAGTTGTGGGATCTTGTTTGTGTTCCTGTTAGGCTTGTTGTGTGTATAGCCCATAGGACGTCACAGTTTTGTTATTTTGTCAAGTGTTTACTCGTCTTAATAAATATGTACGCATATCACGCTGCACCTTGGTCTGACCTGTCTCTCAATGATCGTGACAGAAGATCCCACCATAAAAAGACCAAGTAGCGTGCCCAGAAGGAGCAAACGCCTGGGACTCAACAGAAGGTAACCTTAGTAGATGTCCTCCTCGGTTGGGGGAGGATTACTGAGGAGGAGGCCGTCCGTTATCGGGAGGCGATGAAGGAGAGTGTAGCCGATAAAGGATCCTGGGCGAAGGAGGAAGTCCGGGTAGGAGAAGAGAAACGGCGACTTAAAAGGACTCGGTCACGAAGAAAGCCCGAGAAGCAGCCCCAAGAAAATGTAGTGGGGGGGCACACAGGGCGCTGCAGGAGGCCCGTAGGGAGAAGGAAGTAGTGGAGGCACGGAGAGAGGATCTGGTCAGGCAACAAAAGGAGCGTGTGTTCATTGAGGAACCTAGGTATGCGGAGATACGCACTGTGTCGCCATTCACAGCCCAGTGCGTCCTGTGCCAGCGCCCCGCATGTGCCATGCGAAAGTGGGCATCCAGCCAGGACGGGTTGTGCCGGCTCAACGCTCCTGGTCTCCAGTGTGCCTCCACGGTCCAGTATATCCTGCGCCAGTCCTACGCACTGTGTCGCCAGTGCGCATTCACAGCCCAGTGCGTCCTGTGCCAGCGCCCCGCACGTGCCGTGCGAAAGTGGGCATCCAGCCAGGACAGGTTGTGCCAGCTCTAAGCTCCAGACCTCCAGTGCGCCTCCACAGCCCGGTACGGCCTGTGCCAGCTCCTCGCACCAAACCAGTGGTGCCTGTCGCCAGCCCGGTAAGCCCCGTACCTGCTCTCCGCACCAAACCAGTGGTGCGTGTCGCCAGCCCGGGACGCCCCGTACCTGCTCCCCGCACCAAACCAGTGGTGCGCGTATCCAGTCCAGTATGGCCCATACCTGCTCCCCACACCAAACCAGTGGTGCGTGTATCCAGTCCGGCACGGCCCGTGCCTGCAACTCGCACCAGACCAGCGGTGCGTGTCTCCAGTCCGGCACGGGTCGTGCAGTCAGCTCCACCGGTGCCAAGTCCAGCTCCGGTCAGCGGTTCCACTCCGGAGCCAGAGTAGTCCGCTCTACCGGTGCCCAGTCTAGCTCCGGTCAGCGGATCTACTCCGGAGCCAGAGCAGTCCGCTCCACCGGTGCCTAGTCCAGCTCTGGTCAGCGGATCCACTCCAGAGCCAGAGCAGTCCGCTCCACCGGTGCCCAGTCCAGCTCCGGTCAGCGGATCCACTCCGGAGCCAGAGCAGTCCGCTCCACCGGTGCCCAGTCCAGCTCCGGTCAGTGGCTCCACTCCAGACCCAGAAGTCAGCCCCTCTCCAGGGTCGGGGCCTCCCACACCAGGGTCCAGACAGGGCTTGGTGCATCGCGGGAGGATTGCCGATCCAGGCCCAGACGTCAGACCCTCTCCAGGTTCGGGGTCTCCCACACCAGGGTCCAGACAGGGCTTGGTGCATCGTGGGAGGAAGGAGAGGGGAAGCATCGCGCCGAGGTCCAGACCAGACCAGGGGCGCAACGGGGAGGCAGAGAGGGAGAGGTCGTCACGCCCGGAGCCGGAGCCGCCTCCGAGGCTGAATGCCCACCCGGACCCTCCCCTAATGAATCAGGTTGGTGCGGCCGGAGTACGCACCTTTGGGGGGGAGTACTGTCACGCCCTGACCTGTTTTGTTATTTTGTGTTTACTCGTCTTAATAAATATGTACGCATATCACGCTGCACCTTGGTCTGACCCGTCTCTCAACGATCGTGACAGCAGCAGAGGTAACTCTGGGTCTCACATTCTTGTGGAGGTCCTCATGAGAGCCAGTTTTATCATAGCGCTTGATGGTTTTAGTGACTGCACTAGAAGAAACTTTCAACGTTCTTGAAATATTCCATATTGACTGACCTTCATGTCTTAAAGTAATTATGGACTGTCATTTATCTTTGCTTATTTGAGCTGTTCTTGCCATAATATGGACTTGGTCTTTTACCAAATAGGGCTATCTTCAGTATACCACCCCTACCTTGTCACAGCACAACTGATCATCTCAAACGCATTAAGAAGGAAAGAAATTCCACAAATTAACTTTTAAGAATGCACACCTGTTAATTTAAATGCATTCCAGGTGACTATCTCATGAAGCTGGTTGGGAGAATGCCAAGAGTGTGCAAAGCTGTCATCAAAGCAAAGGGTGGCTATTTGTAGAATCTCAAATATAAAATATATTTTGATTTGTTTAACACTTTTTTGGTTACTACATGATTCCATATGTGTTATTTCATAGTTTTGATGTCTTCACTAATATTCTACAATGTAAGAAATAGTACAAATAAAGAAAAACCCTTGAATGAGTAGGTGTATCCAAACTTTTGACTGATAGTGTATGTGTTTTTACAGTGTAATCTGTGTAATGTGGGTACAGGGTCTCCTCCCTGGTCCGCAGGGGTGTGGATCTGACTGCACATTTACACCCAGTGATCCAGACCCCCCTGTGTGTTGGTCTATGGGTCTGTTTACCAGCCATTATAACCCAGTTTACAGCCCCACCCATCCTCACTTAGTGTAAGACAGAGACATCACTGGGACAATGGAGGAACTATACTGAAATAGGGCGAGAGGGATTTGATGACGAGAGGGGGAAATCAGAGGCTAAGATAAGAGTTACATGGAAAAGAAAGAGTGGTTGGGAGAGCAAGTGAAGATTGAAAAGCAGAAACAGAGAGAAAGAGATATTTAAAGAAGGAGCCCTAGAGATGTTTTCTGGAGGACGATCAAAGCTCAGCTCACATCTCTCTCTCTTGTACCCATTCTACTCTGCCCCTCTACTCTCTCACACAGATCGGTCATCACTCTCTTTCGCTCTCTTCCTCTTTCTCTCTCTTCCTCTCTCTCCATCTTACTCTCTCTCCCTCTATATCTTTCTCTCCCTCTCTCTTTGTCTCACACACACACAGCCCTGAAAGCATGCCAAACTACCAACCTCTCCATGCTACAGTACCTCTCGTATGCCAGTTTCACTCTCCTCCATCTCTCTTCCCTCACCTCCTCTCAACCTTTCTCTTTTCCTGTCCCCTCCACTCCCCCGCCATCCCGTCCTCTTTCCTCCCTCCATCCTTGTACACCTCCTCTTCCTCTGCTTTCCTTTCTTCCTCCCACCACTGGGATCTGTACAGCCCCAACAATGCACAGTGAGACATACTTCTTGTTCATTTAATCTCCCATCTCTCCTCATCCATGTATTTTTCTTCCTCCGTCTCCGTTATTTTACTATCTCATGCTTTCATGCTCTCTCTCTCTCTCTCTCTCTCTCTCTCGCTCTGTCTCTGTCTCTGTCTCTCTCGCTGTCTCTCTCTCTCTCTGTCTCTGTCTCTGTCTCTCTGTCTCTGTCTCTCTCTCTGTCTCTTTGTCTCTCTGTCTCTCTCGCTGTCTCTGTCTCTCTCTCTCTCTGTCTCTCTGTCTCTCTCTCTCACTCACAAACACACACACACACGTTTCTATTGACTGTTTTCTGCTCTGTCAATTACTCACATGATCAGCTTCTGGCTGACAGAATGAACAACAAATATTATCTCTAATGTAGCTAGCTATTCATCATGTGAGTCTGATAGATGTTGAGATGGAGCTTGTGAAAGAAATGAAGAGAAAGAGAGAGAAGGATGGAATAATTTTCTCTAATCAATCTATCTCCATATTTCCAGCTTCACTAAACTCCCATTCAGCTCACATGTTTGACTGGCACAGGCCTGATATCAGGATTAGACCACAGCCCTGCCAACTCCAACTGTAGTCTGTAGACTGAGCTATAATTAACACTGACCTGCTGTCAGCTACATGGATGGCAACATCTACCTAGGAGAGATTTGGTTGTTGACACACAATAAGAGTATAGCAAGTTGTATATGATGAGGGCAACACCAACTCCTTAGACCTGAGGATGCCAGAGACAACAGTCTGTGTGTTGTTGCATCATGTCTTATAGTGTGGAGGGCAGGAGTGATCTCTCTTCTCCACATGCATTGGTCAGTACCCTGGAGAGGGGTGTGTGTTTTTAAAGGTTACACAACATCCATTTGAGCCCCCCTCCCAGCCCACTTTACAGTCAGTTACAGAGGAGCCTCCCAGCCCAGCATGCGATTCAGCGCGCACACACACACACACACACACACACACACACACACACACACACACACACACACACACACACACACACACACACACACACACACACACACACACACACCACATACACAAACACACACACAACACACACTTGTATGCGTAGGGTAAGGTAAGCAAGTTGAAGTGAATTTTCTTTCATCTACACTCTAAGTGAATCAGAAAATAAAATTGTATTTTGCCCTCATCTGTTATTGTGCCCTGTACCCACACTGTTGGAGCTGGTCTCAGTGAATATTATTTTTGTGACTGTGGAGGGTGGAGAGGGTGAGAGAGGGGGCTTCTGCTGCTACCACCACCACCCCCAGCCCTGCACCTGTTCCCTGCATTCCCCCTCCTCTCTCCCCAGGTCTCCTGTCATGTCTGGGCGGTTCAACGTAGCGTGTGTGATGGCAGTAGAGTGGAAGGCTGTTGGGGGCTCCTAATGGACAGCATGTGTTTGACGTGGGCCCCTGTGCCCAGCTCTCCATCTGAACCCGCCCACCCCTCCCAGCAAAACACAAAACTGCTCTTTCAGAGTACACTGCTTTGGCAGCACCAAGGGACATGGCTGTTCCTCCTGAGAATAACATACTGTACGTTGAGACAAAACTATGTACAAATATTTCAGCTGACTTTCATTTGCCTGCCTTGTATATTGGAGTGAGGAGGACCCTGTGTTAGAGTGTGGTGGTCAGTGGTAGAGCATCATACTACACAGTATGAGGATTTCCCCTGCCATCTTGTCCACTCAGCATGGGAGTCCATCTGCAAAGTTGTCCTCTCAGTGGGGGGTGAGGTCTGTCAGCAGAGCTTGGAGTGATGGAGCAAGGTTAGACCATGTACTGTAAGATGGAGGGAGAGAATGCATGATACATGGAGGCAGAGAAAAGCACTCTGAAAAGCAACCTGAATCTCTACAGATGTAGGATCTTAATTTCATCACTCTTTTGTTGCTGAGAATGTTCCTGCACAGCAGGAAATCAAATCAAATAAAATCAAATTGTGTTTGTCACATGCGCCGAATACAACAGGTGTAGACCTTACAGTGAAATGCTTACTTACAAGCCCTTAACCAACAATGCAGTTTTAAGAAACAATACCCTAAAAAATCACAAAAAAATACAATATAACACCATATGAAATAAAAGTAAAAAATAATTAAAGAGCAGCAGTAAAAATAACAATAGCGAGGCTATGTACAGGGGGTACCGGTACCGAGTCAATGTGCGGGGGCACCGGTTAGTCGAGGTAATTGAGGTAATATGTACATGTAGGTAAAGTTATTAAAGTGATTATGCACAGGCTTTTTTAAGCCTTGAGACAGTTGAGACATGGATTGTGTATGTGTGCCATTCAGATGTTGAAGGGGCAAAATAAAATATTTAAGGGCCTTTGAACGGAGTCGCACCCGGAGTCGCACCCGTTTGAGTGTGTCAAGAACTGCAACGCTGCTGGGTTTTTCATGCTCAACAGTTTCCCGTGTGTATCAAGAATGGTCCACCACCTTGTAGAGTCCATGCCCCGACGAATCAAGGCTGTTCTGAGGGAAAAAGGAGGTGCAACTCAGTATTAGGAAGTTGTTCCTAATGTTTGTACACTCAGTGTCAACAGTGCACCCTTACCAACCCATTAAACGTCTTGATCTGAGATCTCAGAGTTCTTGTATCATTGTTATAGGGAACATGGATTTCAAACATTTAAGGAAAGAAAAAAAAAGAAAAAAAAATGAACATAGGATTACACCCAAGGATTAGGATTAGGATGTGGAGTTAGGATTATGATCAATGTTTTTATCTGGAAGCTTAGTGTGAGACTGATAGAGTATTCCCTGAGTTTAGTGGCGTAGTCTAAATGGTTTCTTCAAGTACTTTATGTCTTTCTGGTCTGTCCTGAACTTGTAAACACAGATGTACAGCTATGAAATATTCACCAGAGTTAAAACATTCTATGTTAGAGAACAGCTGGGAAAATACGAGAGGATGAGAGAACAATAAACCCTGAGGGGAGACTGAGGGGAGAAAGAGCGTTTTAGGAGGGAACCAGGGGGTTGAGAGAGGGGAAAGTAAAGGTTAAGATTTGAGGATGATGAAGAAAGACAGGACATTAAAAGGGACATGTTGAAAGGAAAATATATACACACAATGTGAAATTCCTAACTTCATACATAAGCAAGGAGGTGGAACAGTAATTTCAGAAAAGGGCAGAATAGCTTCCTGTCTGTGTCTTCTTGAATACTGGTGCTGTGAGGATGTGTATGACATGCCAGCCTTTGTTGCAAAGGTGAACGGCAGGGTAACTGCTACTCAAACTGTGGTCATTGAAGGTAATGGGGATCATGTCCCCCTGTGTTTGAGTCCTAACAAAGCAAGATCCCAAGCAAGAAAAGTATCCCTCTGCGAGGGATGCAGGTAATTTTGAAACGATTCCACCACATATGACACATAACAGTGCTAGAACAACACCAAAGTGGGACTAGCTAGCACAATAGCTCCCTGCAAAACACCTGATCAGGAAAAACATAGTTCTATAACTGGATAACCACAGTCAAGATACCTGAGCAAATGTCCACTTGCTCAGACTCAGGAAACAGAATAGTTTCAAATGTAGAGCTTTTAAACTATTCAGCCTTATGAAACATGCTTAATAAAGGAAGAGGACACCATTTTAACATTCATCATCACCCAGAAGTGTGTGACTAAGAATAGAGGAAGAGCTTTCTTGTTGGGTAGGTGTTGGGCGCTGCGCTCTGTGGGTGGTCCTCAGCTAGCTCCACATCAATTAACACTTAATGAGCTTAGAATAGAGGAGAAGAGGCGCCTGTCACTCTGCAGTGGGCAAGTTCTTCTTCTAAAAAACTCCATCCCACCTGAACAGGCTGAAATTCCAAGCATTTTTTGTTTTCAAACAGCTCTTACACAATAAGTGCATTATCATCATTTTCACAATTTCAGATTGTTATTTCAACCTCATAGTGTGGAAATATCATTTAAAAAACTGGAAAATTGAGTTTTTTAACTGTACTGCCCTTTCAAAGGTTTCTCTTCATACTGGCTGATAGTAAAAGGGACCTGTCCACATTGTAAACAGTACTGCCATGTTTCACATTGTGACCATCCAATCACAGGTGAGGAATTATGACTGACCAGGGATTGGTTGACAGGAGTTCTGACAGCAGCACAGCTGCACCAGTCAGATACAAGCACATTGGTGTGTGTGAGAGAGAGATACTGTAGACAGTGATTGAGTGTGAGAGAGGGAGGAAGAGAGAGACAGATAAAGAGGAAGAGAGAGAGAGCAGCAGAGGTGTCAGGGTGTAAATAATGTGTCTGAACATCACCGGTCCATCGAGTCAGATGAAATTGAGACTGCCACAAAAAACAACAAACCCACAACTGGATTTGGACAAGAGGGCACCTGAATGTGCAAAATGTCCTCACTACTGCACTGTACTGTGTCTTATTGAGCTGTGTACTGCTAATGACACAATGCCATACATTTTCTCATATGCCTTTAAAATGTATTACTGTGAGACGGACGGTTCTCAGAATGTAATGATTCAAATCCAACCCAGATCCCTTCCAGATCATATGTAATATAATGGTACGGGAAAATGACATGACTCACTCCTACTTCAAAATATCTCTGTTTCTCTCCAGGCTGTTGGGGATAAAGATACACAGTGAGGGAATAACATTGGCTTGGAAAGTGATAAGTCGGGGGCTTTGGGAATTATTGTTGATAAGATAATGATGTATCTGGAATAGCCTACATTATTGCAGATGTGTTACTTAAACAAAAGCCTACTCTACATACTCATTGTCAGGATATAACATACAGTTAATTAACAGTATAAGTTAATATAACGCCAATTATAAAGTATATGAGGTTATGTTTAGCTATTATGTATCTTTCAGTGTTGCTGCTGGTCATCATTAGTTCTTCAATACTCTTACAATGGTCTCCCTTTAATCATTCTGAATGAGGACAAGGTCACGCTAACCTAAATATACTATACCTCCATACTTTATGCAATCATAAATCCTGCTGAGAGGAAATAAATTGCACAATATTGTGAACTCATCTCTACCGTTATATTCTTCACCATGACAACCGCACATGGCATAACATGTCTCTCTCTCAAGGGAGGGTAGAGACGATTCTGAAAAAAAAAAAACGGGCATTGTGTTTATAAATATCTGAGTACCCTGGTGTGTGTGTGTGTGTGTGTGTCTGTGTGTGTGTGTGTTTGTGTGTGTGTGGACGTGTTTACCAAACAAACATTTGACCAACTGGGGACATTTTCTTAGTCCCCACGAGGTCAAATGCTATTTCTAGGGGGTTTAGGGTTAAGGTTAGAATTAGTGTTAGGGTTAGAATTACGCTAAGGGTTAGGGTTAGGAGCTAGGGTTAGTTTTAGGGTTAGGAGCTAGGGTTAGGTTTAGGTTTAGGGTTAGGGTTAAGGTTAGGTTTTTGGGTTGGGGTTAAGGTTAGGGTAAGGGTAAGAGTACGGGTTAGGGTTAGGGAAAATAGGATTTTGAATGGGACTGAATTGTGTGTCCCCACAAGGTTAGCTGTAGCTGTGTGTGTGTGTGTGTGTGTATCGCAGATGTCTGCAGTGTCTATGGTCAGAGGGAGTTGGAGCACAGATAACATCCTAAGGGAGAGTGAAGCTGAAACATGTCCTCTAACCCAGCACCATGTCCCTAGCTAAGTCTCCCTCTCAGGGGATGTGGAAGGGAAGGGGTTATTAATAACCCTTCACTTCCCTGATTAACAAGGCCATACAGCTAGGATTTGTTGTGTGGATTTGAGTTACAAAGTCAGATGCAGATCCATTCCACCATACTACTGTACAATGTATATTCCATGTGATACAAAAAGTCATGGAAAATTATATTTTGGTCTATTCAAGATGGGGGAAAATATTACATGTAGACACCATTTTCATTATTTATTTTTTACTGTAGGACGATTCGCAATTGAGTTGATATCTCAGTAGTATATTATTATCTCTGATCCATGGATCTGCCTAGATAAGAAAAACCCTGGAATCAGACTTTGAACATGTCACAAGGGATGTCAGCTCATATAACTGGTTTGGAGGATGCTTATGATCACATTCACACTACTCTTCACACACAGCATCCAAAAATACACCCACTGCTCCTCCGTAGTAGACTCAGGCGCGCTTGCACCGATACCAATGCAAGCAGTTCCCCCTCTCCCTCTATCTCACACTCTTTTCACCCTCCTCACTCCGTCTCTCTTTCGCTCTCTGACATTCTTTGTTTTCTCTCTTCATGTTGCAGTAGAAATCTATTTTTTTCTGTCTTTATTCCATCTTTCTCCTCTCTCCTGTAGATGCTCCCTTCTCTCGCTCTCTTCCTCCAGCTTTCTCTCTCTCTCTCTCTCTCTCTCTCTCTCTCTCTCTCTCTCTCTCTCTCTCTCTCTCGCTCTCTCGCTCTCTCGCTCTCTCGCTCTCTCACTCTCTCGCTCTCTCACTCCACTCTCTCTCTGTCTCATGCTGCACTGGTCAGGCTTCAGTAGGTGCTCTCTCCCTCTATTGATCTCTTCACCGGACCTCTCTCTCGCTCCCATCACTCCTATGCCTCTCTCCGTGGATGAGGGGAACCGGGACTTGACTCTCCCTCCTTCCTCTCCTCCTCCACATCCTCCTCCTCTTCTTGCCTAACGCGGGGATCATGTTCTATTTCCAGCTGGTGATCATGGCAGGGACGGTTCTCCTGGCGTACTACTTTGAGTACACAGACACGTTCCCCGTTCACATCCAGGGCTTCTTCTGCTACGACAAGACGTTCTCCAAGCCCTACCCCGGCCCGGATGAAACCAGCAAGATACCCCCACTGCTGGTCTACTCCCTGGTTACAGGCATCCCCTGCTTCACGGTAAGACCATGTGGTTAATCCTGTGGGGGTGGGGGGTGGGGGGGTGGGGGGGGCTTTGGTCGATGAAGACAACTTGTCAGTGTGGGCGTGAGAGCATGGGTGCATGCATGTGTGGTGTTCCAAGGGGGTGTGTTTGAGTAGCTGGATGTGTTTTGTATGTGTGGTGTTCCAAGGGGCTGTGTTTGAGTAGCTGGATGTGTTTTGTATGTGTGGTATTCCAAGGGGCTGTGTTTGAGTAGCTGGATGTGTTTTGTATGTGTGGTATTCCAAGGGGCTGTGTTTGAGTAGCTGGATGTGTTTTGTATGTTTACCCAATCCTATTTGTTTGTTTGTGTCTCAGAGGGGAGGGGCTATGGTTCTGTATATTACCATTTGTCATTTGTCTGAATGTTGGATCCTGTCTGTCATTTGGTGAGTCAAAGCATCTCCAGTGTGTCTCTGCTTTATGACAGACAGGGTGAACAGATTGGTGAGCCGCGTGGAGCCCCCTCCCTCCATTTCAGAGCCTTTCCCAGAAAAGTGTGTGTGTGTGTGGTAAGCCAGGGAGGAGAGCTCAGGCCTGTGGAGAGAGCTGTGTATGGACAGACATAAATAGAGATTGAGTGAAGATAGTCACACCATGTAAAGATGTAATGGAAACAGACAGAGTCGGGGGAACGACAGCGAGAGAGTGATAAAACAGAACATGGAAACAGAAAAGTTTTAGAGGCTGTGAGGGTTATAAGGTCAGTGGGTTTTATTTGAAAGAGACAGAGAAATAGACAGAAAGGTCCATTGAATGGAGATGGGGGAAGATGAGAGACAATAAAGAGAGACAAAGAACCACAGAGATGGTAGATAGAAAAGAGATGGTAATGTGGATGGAAGGGTAGCAATGTTGTGGAGCTGTCAGTGTGAGAGATTCAGTGAGCGTAAAACATGGAGCACCTGGCACTGAACAACACAGGCCAAACCTGCTTCCTTGTTTCAGACAACAGATAATACCGGACTTAGCTGAAAACCATCTCAGTCTACACAATAAAACAGCTGTAATGTACTTTAATCAAGATTTGAACTGGGTCAAGCCTCATTACACTGCATCAGAGCACAGCCAAAACCTGACCTAACCTTAACTGACAGGGGCCAAACACATAACCAGTGGGCAAGCATATTCATGACACCTCCCACCTATGGTACCTCTGTGATTTTGTTGTTGACTCTAGTCTAGAGGCATTTGATCCCTTTTCCCAACAGCTAGAGTGCACCAGTCAGTCCTTTAGCTTTGCTTGTTGGCCAGTGTATTTGGGTCAGTGCCAGTCCTCCAGGGCCAGTAGATGGCACTATCCTCCTCACTCGTCCCCCCAGGGGTCCCCTCTTTCCTAATTAAAGTAGTCAGTCATCCCTTGAAGTCTCAGCTCTGCATTAGCTACCGATCCCCCGCTTAGAGGCCAACAGTATCAACACAGACCAAATAGGGAACTTTGTTTGGCCACTCACGCCTCGTGAATTTTCAGTTGGTGCTTGTTGATAATTGACCCCTTTTCCCAGAATGCTGCATTATGTATGATGTACTGTGTGATAGTCCTGTGGGTCTCTGCTGTGGTAGCAGCATTTAGGGACAGTACAGTGATAAGGTCACAGATCTCATGGCTGTTTTATGTACAACGCTTTGAGGTCAAGTGTTGGAACTTTGTCCCAAGTGTCTGTGGTGGTCACCAGTCCAGTGGTTAGACCTAGTATATGTAGAAATGACACATTGTAGGGCCTCCCGAGTGGCGTAGCGGTCTAAGGCACTACATTGCAGTGCTTGAGGCGTCACTACAGACCCGTGTTCGATCCCGGGCTGTATCACAACCGGCCGGGATCTGGAGTCCCATAGAGCGGTGCACAATTGGCCCAGCATCGTCCATGTTAGGGGAGGGTTTGGTCGGGGGGGCTTTACTTGGCTCATTGAGCTCTAGCGACTCCTTGTGGTGGGCAGGGCGCCTGCAGGCTGACCTCTGACACATTGGTGCGGCTGGCTTCCAGGTTAAGCGGGCGGATGTTAAGAAGCGCGGTTAGGCGGGTCACGTTTTGGAGGACGCACGACTCGACCTTCGCCTCCCGAGCCCTTTGGGGAGTTGCAGCGATGAGACAAGATCGAAATTGAGGCGAAAAAAATAATTAATACATTAAAACAGGACACTTTGTGAAGATGTAGTGTCAGCATCCAGTGGGCTCCACTGGAAAGGTGTTGTGAGTGATCTAGGAAAAAGTGTGAAAAAGAAGTGTGAGGGTGGATGATGAATGGGCTGTAGTTGTTGTCATGCTGAGGTAATGACAGGATCCTCTTCACCAGGGTTTCCCAACTCCAACAGGACACATTTTTGCTGTAGCCCTGTAAAAACAAACCTCATTCAACTCATTGAGGGCCTGATGATTAGTTGACAAGTTGAATCAGGTGTGCTTGTCCAGGGTTACAATAAAATGTACTGTAGGGGGTACTGGAGGACCAGGGTTGGGAAACTCTGCTTTACACGGAAGCAGAGCTGAATCCCTGCAGGGAGCCAGACCCCATGGAGTTTACATTCAGCTGGAGTGACGTTATTCTGACGCTGGCTTTTGATTCAATGTTATCTCAAAAACACTGCTTTTGTTGTGTGTGTGTGTGTGTCAACTGAATTATTCCAGAAAAACAAGTGAACTTTAAAAAGCCAGCTGCATTTATTTATATATTTATGCATTCCATCCAGTAGGATACTGTGGGCTTTTACCCCAAGGCTGTTGCTGCATTTGCAGTTACTGTGGCCCCCGCTCCACACGCAGATTGTCACACATGCTAGCAAGCATGTGCACACACTTGAGTTTGGTTCATTTGTAGGGCATCTTAGAAGTAGGTCTGATGGTTAATTACATTTAACATTTTAGTCATTTAGCAGACACTCCTATCCAGAGCGACTTACAGTTAGTGCATTCATCTTAAGATAGCTAGGTGGGACAACCACATCACAGGCATAGAAGGTACATTTTTCCTCAATAACGTAGCTATCAGTAGAGTCAGAGCTAGAAGGCAGGGTCAAGTGCAAATACTGGTTAAGTTTTGTATTAATTTATTAAAACATTTTGGGGGGTCGAGGTGAGGAGGAGGATTATTTAAGATACTTTTTGAAGAGGTAGGGTTTCCGATGTTTTCGGAAGATGGGCAGGGACTCTGCTGTGCCAGGACAGAGAAGAGATTGGACTGGGCTGAGCAGGAGCTGCCCTCCCGTAAGGGTGGGAGGGCCAAGAGACCTGAGGTGGCAGAACGGAGTGCTCGGGTTGGGGTGTAGGGTTTGAGCATAGCCTGAAGGTAGGGAGGGGCAGATCCTCTTGCTGTTCCGTAGGTAAGCACCATGGTCTTGTAGTGGATGTGAGCTTCGACTGGAAGCCAGTGGAGTGTGCGGAGGAGCGGGGTGACCTGAGAGAACTTGTCTTAGAGTAGATTCTATCTGACAGTTGATTAGTAAATCAAATCAAATCAAATTGTATTTGTCACATGCGCCGAATACAACAGGTGTAGACCTTACCGTGAAATGCTTACTTACAAGCCCTTAACCAACAATGCAGTTCAAGAAATAGAGTTAAGAAAATATTTACTAAATAAACTAAAGTAAAGAATAAAATAAAAAGCAACACAATAAAATAACAATAACGAGGCTATATACAGGGGCACCTGTACTGAGTCAATGTGTGGGGGACACAGGTTAGTCGAGGTAATTTGTACATGTAGGTAGGGGTAAAGTGACTATGCGTGGATAATAAACCGCGAGTAGCAGCAGTGTAAGAACAAGGGGGGGGGGGGGATCAATGTAAATAGTCCAGGTGGCCATTTGATTAATTGTTCAGCAGTCTTATGGCTTGGGGGTAGAAGCTGTTAAGGAGCCATTTGGACCTATACTTGGCACTCCAGTACCACTTGCTGTGCGGTAGCAGAGAGAACAGTCTATGACTTGGGTGACTGGAGTCTTTGACAATTTTTTGGGCCTTCCTCTGACACCGCCTAGTATATAGGTCCTGGATGGCAGGAAGCTTGGCCCCAGTGATGTACTGGGCGGTACGCACTACCCTCTGTAGCACCTTACGGTCGGATGCTGAGCAGTTGCCATACCAGGCGGTGATGCAACCGGTCAGGATGCTCTCGATGGTGCAGCTGTAGAACCTTTTGAGGATCTGGGGACCCATGTCAAATCTTTTCAATCTCCTGAGGGAGAAAGGTGTTGTCGTGCCCTCTTCACAACTGTCTTGGTGTGTTTGGACCATGATAGTTCGTTTGTGATGTGGACACCAAGGAACTTGAAACTCTCGACCCGCTCCACTACAGCCCCGTCGATGTTAATGGGGGCCTGTTCGGCCCTCCTTTTCCTGTAGTCCACGATCAGCTCCTTTATCTTGCTTACATTGAGGGAGAGGTTGTTGTCCTGGCACCACACTGCCAGGTCTCTGACCTCCTCCCTATTGGCTGTCTCATCGTTGTCGGTGATCAGGCCTATGACTGTTGTGTCGTCAGCAAACTTAATGATGGTGTTGGAGTCGTGCTTGGCCACGCAGTCGTGGGTGAACAAAGAGTACAGGAGGGGACTAAGCACGCACCCCTGAGGGGCTCCAGTGTTGAGGATCAGCGTGGCAGATGTGTTGTTGCCTACCCTTACCACCTGGGGGTGGCCCGTCAGGAAGTCCAGGATCCAGTTGCAGAGGGAGGTGTTTAGTCTCAGGGTCCTTAGCTTAGTGATGAGCTTTGTGGGCACTATGGTGTTGAACGCTGAGCTGTAGTCAATGAACAGCATTCTCACATAGGTGTACCTTTTGTCCAGGTGGGAAAGGGCAG
Source organism: Coregonus clupeaformis (assembly GCF_020615455.1). Taxonomy (NCBI): domain Eukaryota; kingdom Metazoa; phylum Chordata; class Actinopteri; order Salmoniformes; family Salmonidae; genus Coregonus; species Coregonus clupeaformis. The sequence goes on from NW_025533465.1 coordinate 1,570,773, forward strand.
TGTGGAGAGCAATAGAGATTGCATCATCTGTGGATCTGTTGGGGTGGTATGCGAATTGGAGTGGGTCTAGGGTTTCCGGGATGATGGTGTTGATGTGAGCCATGACTAGCCTTTCAAAGCACTTCATGGCTACCGACGTGAGTGCTACGGGGCGGTAGTCATTTAGGCAGGTTACCTTCACTTTCTTGGGCACAGGGACTATGGTGGTCTGCTTGAAACATGTAGGTATTACAGACTCGGTCAGGGAGAGGTTGAAAATGTCAGTGAAGACACTTGCCAGTTTGTCTGTGCATGCTCTGAGTACACGTCCGGGTAATCCGTCTGGCCCCACAGCCTTGTGAATGTTGACCTGTTTAAAGGTCTTGCTCACATCGGCTACGGAGAGTGTGATTACACAGTTGTCCGGAACAGCTGGTGCTCTCATGCATGCTTCGCTGTTGCTTGCCTCGAAACGAGCATAAATGGCATTTAGCTCATCTGGTAGGCTTGCGTCACTGGGCAGCTCGTGACTGGGTTTCCCTTTGTAGTCCGTAATGGTTTGCGAGCCCTGGCACATCCGACGAGCATCAGAGCCGGTGTAGTAGGATTCAATCTTAGTCCTGTATTGACGCTTTGCCTCTTTGATGGTTCGTCTGAGGGCAAAGCGGGATTTCTTATAAGCGTGATCACACAGTCGTCCAGAACAGCTGGTGCTCTCATGCATGCTTAGCTGTTGCTTGCCTCGAAGCGAGCATAAAAGGCATTTAGCTCATCTGGTAGGCTTGCGTCACTGGGCAGCTCGTGACTGGGTTTCCCTTTGTAGTCCGTAATAGTTTGCAAGCCCTGGCACATCCGAAGGAGCGTCAGAGCCGGTGTAGTATGATTAGTAGGAATCTTAGTCCTGTATTGACGCTTTGCCTCTTTGATGGTTCGTCTGAGGGCAAAGCGGGATTTCTTATAAGCGTCCGGATTAGTGTCCAGCTCCTTGAAAGCGGCAGCTCTACCCTTTAGCTCGGTACGGATGTTGCCTGTAATCCATGGCTTCTGGTTGGGAAATGTACGTACGGTCACTGTGGGGACGACGTCGTCGATGCACTTATTGATGAAGCCGGTGACTGAGGTGGTATACTTCTCAATGCCATTGGATGAATCCCGGAACATATTCCAGTCTGTGCTAGCAAAACAGTCCTGTAGCATAGCATTCGCGTCATCTGACCACTTCCGTATTGAGCGAGTCACTGGTACTCCCTGCTTTAGTTTTTGCTTGTAAGCAGGAATCAGGAGGATAGAATTATGGTCAGATTTACCAAATGGAGGGCGAGGGAGAGCTTTGTATGCGTCTCTGTGTGTGGAGTAAAGGTGGTCTAGAGTTTTATTTCCTCTGGTTGCATATGTGACATGCTGGTAGAAATGAGGTAAAACAGATTTTAGTTTGCCTGCATTAAAGTCCCCGGCCACTAGGAGCGCCGCTTCTGGATGAGCATTTTCTTGTTTGCTTATGGCCTTATACAGCTCGTTGAGTGCGGTCTTAGTGCCAGCATCGGTTTGTGGTGGTAAATAGACGGCTACGAATAATATAGATGAGAACTCTCTTGGTAGATAGTGTGGTCTACAGCTTATCATGAGGTACTCTAACTCAGGCGAGCAATACCTCGACACTTCTTTAATATTAGACATCGAGCACCAGCTGTTATTGACAAATAGACACACACCCCCAGACGTAGCTGCTCTGTCCTGCCGATACACGGAAAACCCAGCCAGCTCTATATTATCCGTGTCGTCGTTCAGCCACGACTCAGTGAAACATAAGATATTACCGTTTTTAATGTCCCGTTGGTAGGATAGTGTTGATCGTAGATCATCCAGTTTATTTTCCAATGATTGTACGTTGGCCAATAGGACGGATTGTAGTGACAGTTTACCCACTCGCCAACGAATTCTCACAAGGCACCCCGACCTCCGCCCCCTGTATTTCCGTCTTTTCTTCACGCGAATTACGGGGATTTGGGCCTGGTCTCGGGAAAGCAGTATATCCTTTGCGTCGGACTCATTAAAGAAAACATCTTTGTCCAGTTTGAGGTGAGTAATCGCTGTCCAGAAGCTCTTTTCGGTCATAAGAGACGGTAGCAGCAACATTATGTACGAAATAAGTTACAAACAATGCGAAAAAAACTAACAAAATAGCACAGTTGGTTAGGAGCCCGTAAAACGGCAGCCATCCCTTCCGGCGCCATTATTGGGATGTGTGTGTGTGACTACATTGTCATGCAGAGAAATAGTGAGATCTGATGCATCATCCCCAAGAGTCCTTTATTAATTCCCCCCATCAAAATCTCTGCCTGGATAAAGAGATGGATCCTCTGCTTAACCTGTGCTCTCTCTTCAGTCTTAATGGACAGTACCCTACCAAACCTGCTCACCAGAGAAAACTTTTCTGGCATATACTTTATTATAGGCCTATGAGAGAAATACTGAAGCAGGGGTGAATCACAATACTCTACCGTGGCAAATCATCCACCTCTCCTCCATCCTCAGTGATCTGAGAGGACAGGACAGATGGAAAGAGTCTGGTTAGAGCCCATTTGTGTGTCTCATTGTGGAGAGGCTGAATCTAACAGGAACCTGAGGAATTCACACTAACAGTCCTATGTTTTACTAGCAAATAGGCTCATACCATAGCACGCCTGCCCGTCCAGTCTGTTCATATCAGGAAAGGGTAATGGGATGACAGGTAGCCCTGATGGAAGAGAAACACAAGAGTTTTGGGACTCGTCAACTAGATTCAGCCGCGGGCCGCTTTTTTTTCTTGAGTGGATGGTCGGGGGGCCGGAACATAATTACAAATAATTTGTAGACTGCAAATTGACTGCATAAAGCCCAAACATATGTAATATTTGACTAAAACATGATAATTTCAAACATTGCTTACATTTGTATATGATCACATGCCTCTCTATTATGAGTGGGAATCCTTGGAACAGATTTCCTAAATTAAAATCACTTGGAGCTGATTTCCTGGTGTTTGTACAGTCTTTTATGTCCAACTAAAATAACAAATATTTTTCTTTCTCAGAAAACTTTGGGGGCCAAATAAATGGAGGGCGAGGGAGAGCGGGCCAAATTCAACCCATGGGCCGCCAATTGGGGAACCCTGGACTAGAGTTACCTGTTACCATTACCATGTAATTTCATATCTATTCCATTACTTTAGTGACATAAAAGTAATAAGTGATCTTACTTAAGAAAGTAAGATGTCATCTAAGATTAATGTCTCTAAACAATAAGCCTGTAGAAATGGGGATGGATGCTAGCTCTATGGGTGAGCTCTAGAACTGCTTGTTCAGTACAGTTCCATCAGGCCAAGCCGAAGTGAGATCTCATGCACATGATCCAACTGGCAGACAGACAAGTTTTTAGGAGGTGTCCCATACTCTGTCAGATGACTTTGCTCTCCTCACCCTTCCTCACCCCTCCTCACCCTCTATGTCTCGCCTACCAATTAACACCTCTCGTCTCAGAGCTGACGGAGAGTCTTTGCTCGTTAGCTAGTATTCTAATTACCACACAGATGATGGGAATTAAACCCAGACAAGGTGTTTTCTCTCCTGAATCTCCCTGCTGCTCAGAGGCTGTGCTGAATCTGAGGGAAGGGTCGTCTGAACTCTCTACGGTGTATGAAACTAACTAAAGGTTCGACTGTTTACTATCTTTCAGATTTTAATGTATTAGTCACCATAATGAACCTTTCCATCATGGCTTAGTTCACATGGCGTGATTTGGTTGCATATGTAGAGTAACAAGCGGATATCTAATGAGATGTAAGGTGATGTGCCAGATGTAGCCCAGTCAAAGTTGACCCAGACCAGATGTGTCCATTTCTGCTCACTGAGGACCATGAAGTATCTCAATGGAGTTTGAATCTTGCCAACGTGGCAACCTCTCATATGGACACACATTACATCTATACAGAGATCCAGTGAGCGTCATGATCAGCTTGTTGACATGGAAACACTCGAGTGTCCTACCCACAAGGGGCCAGAGGAAGTCTAGTTCAACCCAAAATAGCTTTTAGTCCTTTAGACTCATATGACAACTTTTTTTGGTTTTATAGGGGGTAGATCAGCTTTAATATTGCAGATAGATTGTGGCTTCCATCAGTGTATTTGTCTGCATCATTTCCAATCCCCCATATATATTTTTTGTAAATATACAGTACCAGTTAAAAGTTTGGACACACCTACTCATTCCAGGCTTTTTCTAAATGTTTTACTATTTTCTACATTGTAGAATAATAGTGAAGACATCAAAACTATGAAATAACACATATGGAATCACGTAGTAACCAGAAAAGTGTTAAACAAATCAAAATATATTTTATATTTGAGATTCTTCAAAGTAGCCACCCTTTGCCTTGATGACAGCTTTGCACACTCTTGGCATTCTCTCAACCAGCTTCATGAGGTAGTCATCTGGAATGCATTTCAATTAACAGGTGTGCCTTGTTAAAAGTTAATTTGTGGAATTTCTTTCCTTCTTAATGCGTTTGAGCCAATCGGTTGTGTTGTGACAAGGTAGGGGTGGTATACAGAAGATAGCCCTATTTGGTAAAAGACCAAGTCCATATTATGGCAAGAAAAGCTCAAATAAGCAAAGAGAAATTACAGTCCATCATTACTTTAAGACATGAAGGTCAGTCAATACGGAAAATGTCAAGAACTTTGAAAGTTTCTTCAAGTGCAGTCGCAAAAACTATCAAGCGCTATGATGAAACTGGCTCTCATGAGGACCGCCACAGGAAAGGAAGACCCAGAGACAGGAAAGAAAGACCCAGAGACCATAAGTTCATTAGAGTTAACTGCACCTCAGATTGCAGCTCAAATAAATGCTTCACAGAGTTCAAGACACAGACACATCTCAACATCAACTGTTCAGAGGAGACTGCGTGAATCAGGCCTTCATGGTCGAATTGCATCAAAGAAACCACTACTAAAGGACACCAATAAGAAGAAGAGACTTGCTTGGGCCAAGAAACACGAGCAATGGACATTAGACCGGTGGAAATCTGTACTTTGGTCTGATGAGTCCAAATTTGAGATTTTTGGTTCCAATCACCGTGTCTTCGTGAGACGCAGAGTAGGTGAACGGATGATCTCCACATGTGTGGTTCCCACCGGGAAGCATGGAGGAGGAGGTGTGATGGTGCTTCGCTGGTGAAGAATTCAAGGCACACTTAACCAGCATGGCTACCACAGCATTCTGCAGCGATATGCCATCCCATCTGGCTTGCGCTTACATTTTAGTCATTTAGCAGACGCTCTTATCCAGAGCGACTTACATTATTTATTTGTTTCATACTGGCCCCCCGTGGGAATCGAACCCACAACCCTGGCGTTGCAAGCGCCATGCTCTACCAACTGAGCTACACGGGACTTAGTGGGGCTATCATTTGTTTTTCAACAGGACAATGACCCAACACACCTCCAGGCTTTGTAAGGGCTATTTGACCAAGAAGGAGCGTGATGGAGTGCTGCATCAGATGACCTGGCCTCCACAATCCCCCAACCTCAACCCAATTGAGATGGTTTGGGATGGGTTGGACCGCAGAGTGAAGGAAAAGCAGCCAACAAGTGCTCAGCATATGTGGGAACTCCTTCAAGACTGTTGGCAAAGCATTCCAGGTGAAGCTGGTTGAGAGAATGCCAAGAGTGTGCAAAGCTGTCATCAAGGCAAAGGGTGGCTACTTTGAAGAATCTCAAATATAAAATATATAGATTTTTGGTTACTACATGATTCCATATGTGTTATTTCATAGTTTTGATGTCTTCACTATTATTCTACAATGTAAAAAATAGTACAAATAAAGAAAAACCCTTGAATGAGTAGGTGTGTCCGAACTTTTGACTGGTACTGTATATATAATATATATATAAATGTGCTGTGATGTTTCACAAAAGTTCTGAAACTTTCTATTCTCATAGTTTCTACAGATAGGGAATTAAAGATAAAAAAATTTGCTAAGAGTATTATTATATTATTGATCGATTGACTATGACTTTTTAAATCACCCAGCAGTGCTATTTGCAGAGTTGGCTCCAGGTAAATGTTGCAATTCATCAGCCATTCCTGAGCCTGCGACCAAAAACAAGCTACATATGCACAGTACCAAAACAAATGATCTAATGATTCTGTCTCTTCGCAGCAAAATCTGCAGAGCTGGGATGGTTACATTCTATTGGTTGCAAGAATTTTGTATAATAATTTAAATGGAAAAACTCTAAGTTTTGAATCCAGTGTTGTTTTGTGTCTCAGTTCATAAACCATGTGCCATGGAATCGGTACATCAAAAATCTTTTCCCAACTATTTTGCAATCTATATGGCACAGCTGTAAAAATTTTGGTCCTTAAATAAAACTTTTTTATTTATCACAATTTTCTTTAACCAACTTTGGTCTTTAATGCAGGGCCGACAGACAAGTTCCTTACTTTCTCCTTTTTTTTGGTCATTTTAGCAGACGCTCTTATCCAGAGCGACTTACAGTTAGTGAGTGCATACATTTTCATACTGGCCCCCCGTGGGAAACGAACCCACAACCCTGGCGTTGCAAGCACCATGCTCTACCAACTGAGCTACAGGGGACCTCCTTCCACTTACAGTGAGGGAAAAAAGTATTTGATCCCCTGCTGATTTTGTACGTTTGCCCACTGACAAAGACATGATCAGTCTATAATTTTAATGGTAGGTTTATTTGAACAGTGAGAGACAGAATAACAACAAAAACATCCAGAAAACGCATGTCAAAAATGTTATAAATTGATTTGCATTTTAATGAGGGAAATAAGTATTTGACCCCTCTGCAAAACATGACCTAGTACTTGGTGGCAAAACCCTTGTTGGCAATCACAGATGTCAGACGTTTCTTGTAGTTGCTCACCAGGTTTGCACACATCTCAGGAGGGATTTTGTTCCACTCCCCTTTGCAGATCTTCTCCAAGTCATTAAGGTTTCGGCGTGTTTGCAGCTCCCTCCACAGATTTTCTATGGGATTAAGGTCTGGAGACTGGCTAGGCCACTCCAGGACCTTAATGTGCTTCTTCTTGAGCCACTCTTTTGTTGCCTTGGCCATGTGTTTTGGGTCATTGTCATCCTGGAATACCCATCCACGACCCATTTTCAATGCCCTGGCTGAGGGAAGGTTCTCACCCAAGATTTGACGGTACATGGCCCCGTCCATTGTCCCTTTGATGCGGTGAAGTTGTCCTGTCCCCTTAGCAGAAAAACACCCCCAAAGCATAATGTTTCTACCTCCATGTTTGACGGTGGGGATGTTGTTCTTGGGGTCATAGGCAGCAATCCTCCTCCTCCAAACACGGCGAGTTGAGTTGATGCCAAAGAGCTCCATTTTGGTCTCATCTGACCACAACACTTTCACCCAGTTCTCCTCTGAATCATTCAGATGTTCATTGGCAAACTTCAGACGGGCATGTATATGTGCTTTCTTGAGCAGGGGGACCTTGCGGGCGCTGCAGGATTTCAGTCCTTCACGGCGTAGTGTGTTACCAATTGTTTTCTTGGTGACTATGGTCCCAGCTGCCTTGAGATCATTGACAAGATCCTCCCGTGTAGTTCTGGGCTGATTCCTCACCGTTCTCATGATCATTGCAACTCCATGAGGTGAGATCTTGCATGCAGCCCCAGGCCGAGGGAGATTGACAGTTCTTTTGTGTTTCTTCCATTTGCGAATAATCACACCAACTGTTGTCACCTTCTCACCAAGCTGCTTGGCGATGGTCTTGTAGCCCATTCCAGCCTTGTGTAGGTCTACAATCTTGTCCTTGACATCCTTGGAGAGCTCTTTGGTCTTGGCCATGGTGGAGAGTTTGGAATCTGATTGATTGATTGCTTCTGTGGACAGGTGTCTTTTATACAGGTAACAAGCTGAGATTAGGAGCACTCCCTTTAAGAGTGTGCTCCTAATCTCAGCTCGTTACCTGTATAAAAGACACATGGGAGCCAGAAATCTTTCTGATTGAGAAGGGGTCAAATACTTATTTCCCTCATTAAAATGCAAATCAATTCATAACATTTTTGATATGCGTTTTTCTGGATTTTGTTGTTGTTATTCTGTCTCTCACTGTTCAAATAAACCTACCATTAAAATTATAGACTGATCATTTCTTTGTCAGTGGGCAAACGTATAAAATCAGCAGGGGATCAAATACTTTTTTCCCTCACTGTACCTCTTCTATTTTTGCTGTAATGCTGCAATTAGTTGGTTGTAATTTTGAGTAGAGCAGACATTTCCATATATTTTTGTTAGCAACAAGTGTGACATAACTCCACCAGTCCTATTTATGATATAATTTACAAAAATTATACTGTTTTTTCTTTTTTTTATCCAATAATGTTTTTGTTTTTTTATCAGTTAGTATATTTGAGTTTAACCATAATATTTGTTGTAATATTTGTTCTGTCTGTTCTGGTGGATTAAACTCAAAATGCAACCAACTTTCTATGGCTTGTTTTAAAAATAGCGATATTTTGGAGATTATTTCATTTTCAAATAACCGAAAGTGAGAGGTTGTAATCTGAATGAAGGGAAAAAGGCCATTCTTGAACATGAGGTGAGACATTCTTACTAATCTGCTAGAGAACCAGTTCAGATTTAAGTATAACTTTTGTATGACTGAAGCCTTTAGTGAGAGGTCTAATGCTTTAATATTTAATCATTTCTGCCCGCCAAATTCATATTTATTATATAAATAGGCCTGTTTAATTTTATCTGGCTTGCCCTTCCAAATAAAATGGAATCTTTTTTGCTCATATAATTGAAAAACAAGTGGCTAGGTGTAGGCAAGGCAATAAGCAAATAGGTAAACTGGGATATGACTAAAGAGTTGATCAGGGTGATTTTTCCACAAATAGACAGGTATTTTCCTTTCCATGGTAGCAAGATCTTATCTATTTTTGCTAACTTTCTATAAAAATGTATTGGAGTGAGATCATTTATTTTTGTCGGGATATGAATACAGAGTATGTCAACTTTTAGACCATTTTATTGGTAAACTACACGGTAATGTAAAAGTTGCATTTTTTAGTGATCCAATACATAATATGGTACATTTATCATCATTTGGTTGTAATCCAGAGAGGTTAGAAACATTATCTAGATCCTCTATGAAGCTGTGGAGGGATTCTAGTTGTGGATTTAAAAGAAAACATGAATCATCAGCGTACAATGACACCTTGGTTTTTAAGCCTTGGATTTTCTAGGCCCTTGAAATTATTGTTGGATCTGATTTTAATGGCTAACATTTCGATGGCCATAATACATATATATGCCAATAGTGTACAACCTTTTTTTACTCATATTGACAGTTTAATACTTTCTGAAAAGTAGCCATTATTGACTATTTTACACCTAGGGTTACTATACATAACTTTAACCCATTGTATAAGAGATTCTCCAAAATGTAAATATTCCAGGCATTTATATATAAATTCCAGTCGTACTTTATCAAAAGCCTTTTCAAAGTCAGCTATGAATACCAGGCCTGGTTTCCCAGATTTTTCATAGTGTTCTATTGTTTCCAGTACTTGTCTTATATTATCTCCAATGTGTTATCCATGTCAAAATTAGGATGAGGTATACCTCGACTGGTATGCCATCCAGCCCTGGATTTTTAAAGGCTTTAATTGCACCAGGAAGTTCCTCCTCTGTAATTTGGCCTTCACATGAGTCTTTCTGTACGGCTGTTAATTTTATATTATTAATAGGAATAAAAATCCTTTCAATTAACTTCGGTTAGTGGAGATGGAGGAGACTGAAACGAGTACTTTGCTCCCTCTTTCAAAATAATGTTTGGTGAATCATGGGTGACTCCGTCATTCGTAACAAGTTTCAAGAAATTATTTTTGGTAGCTTTTCTGTGTTGAAGATTAAAAAATAATGTGGTGCATTTTTCACCATATTCCATCCAGTTCGCTTTATTTTTATAATATAGTACACTTTCTTGAATAAGTTCCTCCATTTCTTTTTGTTTTTACTCTAACGTATTCTGTGCCTCTTTGGTACAGTTTTATTGCTATCTATCTGTACTGTTAGTCCCTCTATTTCCTTTGTTAATATGAGTTATTTTGACCTAAATCGCTTTTGTTTTAAAGATGAGTATTGAATTGCATGCCTTCTAAATGCACATTTAAAAGTGTCCCATACAATAAGGGGATCTGCTGTACCTATATTATGTCGGAAAAAGTCAGTTAGATATTCTTCTGTCCTGGTTAAAAACAAGGTGTCACCCAATAGGCTTTGATTACATTTCCAATATCCTCGCCCACGTGGAAATTCTATAAGAGTAATGTATATGCCAATTATATGATGGTCTGTATGACTATCTTTTAATCATAGTGATACATACTGAAATGTGAATTTTGGGTCCAGAAGTAAGATGGAAGGAAGGATATGATGAAGGACAGCAGGAGTGCAAATGAGCACACACACACACACACACACACACACACCACACACACACACACTCACACACACCACACACACACACACACAGATGCAGATGGCAGGGTGGGCTCCAGGGGGACATGTTGGCTGTGTCTCTTCTCTGCCATGGGACCATATGTGTCTAGAAAGAGTCACTGTTGTCGCTGGGCCGCTGTGGACTGCTTCAGGGAAGGACGGGGTGAAGGAGGGGTGCCGACGGGGAGGAGGGGTTGAGGGAGGGGTGCAGAGGAAGAGGAGGAGGAGGTAAGGGAGGGGTGCAGAGGAGTAGGAGGAGGGGGCAAGGGAGGGGTGCCAAGGGGGAGGTGGAGGGGGTAAGGGAGGAGTGACGAGGGGGAGGTGGAGGGGGTAAGGGAGGAGTGACGAGGGGGAGATGGAGGGGGTAAGGGAGGAGTGACGAGGGGGAGGTGGAGGGGGTAAGGGAGGAGTGACGAGGGGGAGGTGGAGGGGGTAAGGGAGGAGTGACGAGGGTGAAACGACAAATGGAGAAAGGTGAGAAGAGTAGCAGATGATGAAATACAGGGAGTGGATAGAGAAAGATTGAGTGTAGAGGCACAGAAAGAGATGGTGGGAGAGTAGGAGTTTCCTTTACCGCCCTAAGAGAAAAACAAAATAGATCTCGTAGAGAGGGGTTGAAACAACTGTGAAGGTACATAGTACACAACATTAAGAAAAAGAGAGGTTGTCACCTATTATTGTAAGGAGAATGACTGTGTCTAGTTTAACCACTGTGAAGTGGTTACCATGGTAATACCCAGCTTTCAGAGTGGTGCTATATCTGTTTGGTATCCTTGCAGCAGACCAATTTACAGGCAGCTTCACAGTCCTGCTCAGCTTCAACACAATCACAACAATTATCTGACTGACCGCAATGATAATCACTTTACTGAACTCAATCAGAGCCGATACACTGATCCCACCATCAAATGATTCACTCCATCCCTTTATCACTTCTTTCTATCTCTATTCTGATCTGGTTCTCTCTCTCTCAGCTCTTTATTTGTGTTGCTTTCTCTCTGAGAGTGGGTATAGTTTATACCATAGTTTATAGTATAGTTTATGGTTTAGTTTATGGTATAGTTTATGCCTGAGCTGTGCCTCTATCAGCTCCATGTAGCATTAGCCTGGTTTTCTTTAATGACTTGATTGGTCATTGAGCCTACATATACCTGCATGTAAAGTAATACTGTATGTGTGTATAATGTACATATGCATATAATATATTTAGACTATGTTCCAGTATCTAGTTGTACTGTATGTGACAGCTGAAGACATACACCCGCTTGTGTAATGTGATTAGTGTGAACTCGTCAGTCACAGCTCCACAGCACGGATGACTGATCCCTTTACGCTCAGGCAGAAAGCAGAGGCACCTCAGTGGTCCTCAAAGAGGGACATTTTACTCACTCTTGATCTCAGTTATTCTCACTCTCTTCAGCTTCTGCTCTCCTTCTCTCTCGGTTCCTCCCTCTTCATTTCACTCCTCTCTTCCTGCCTCTCTGTGCTTTTCACACTAAAGACAGGCTCTGTTCCTCACCTGCAGCTGTGGCTTAGCTGTTTGGCTGCCAACAGGGAATTTAGAGGGATTTAACAGAAAGAGATTTTGGGAAAAGAGAGCATGAAATGAAAGAGGACAAGAATGGAGGGGAAGGACAAAGAGAGAAATCCTAACCTACTTTCCCTGTTGGGGTCTGGGAGAAAAATCTACAAAGGCTGATTGACATAGAAAAGACATGAGGGAGGAAGGAGGGGGTAATACAGGAGTGATATAACACAAGATTAAGCATAGTAAACCGAAAACAACCAGAATGATACACCATGTTAACCATAGAAGCAGCAAATGTTCAGTTGTTTACAATGAAATAAGTGCATTCAAAACAGTTATTTTCTCTTCAAATCATAGAGCTATCAATGTCCATGAAGTGCATTCATACATTAGTTAATTAGCGTGTGTGTGTGCGTGCGCGCGTTTACAGATTTGATTCAACCGCGATAGTGCTTGTTCTCTCTTGTAACGGTTCATGTTGAACAAATGGTTTTAACAAACCCCAGCCTGGCCAGCTGTTCAAACCCTCTGTGGAGATGTGGTATATACATGGATCCTCTTCGTATTAACATGATACTGGATGAGAGCAACATAAATACTACACTATACAATCCCAGCCAATACTGTATGTACTAAATGGGCACTAACTCCAAGTCGCCAAGGCCCTTAAGACTTCCTTTATGTACCATTCATAGTGTTGTAGGCTGTAGCTTATTCTATCACCACCAGAGGATAATAAACTCAATCCACTGTGACGTTTACCCTACATGGTAGACCTATCTAGATCCATTAGCTTAGAGTATGTTGAAGTGATTCAGGTCAGATTCCACTGTAGGTGATGACAGATAATGGGATGCTGGTGACAGGTCCAGCTTCCATGACTTTACACATGGCTAAATTATCCCATCATGTCCTATGGACATCACTGGGACTAATAAGATGGGATGTTTTGGATAATGATGATGATGTTTTATCATTATCTATACAACAGTAAGGGATGGGAGCAAAACAAACACAATAGCAGTAGAGGTGGTATACCATGGACCATAATGCATCTGTTTATGGGATTGGAATCATCAGCCTTCCATTTCCCCAGACACTCATCTTAACAAAGTCAGCTGTTGGACCAGAGCGGTGTGTGTCGGTTCGCTGAGCATCCGTAGCCCAGTGTGTGTGTGTGTGTGTGTGTGTGTGTGTGTGTTTTTACAAGTGTGTGTTAATAAGACCTATCTGAGTTTATCTGGGGTTCTAACAGGCTTCTTGGAATTAGCCTCAGATGATTATCTAGGGCTGTTATCTCCCTGCCTCTTCTCCCTGTCTTCCTATCTCCTTCCCCCTCTTTCCCACGTGATTAGAACTGATTCTAAGATATTTATCCAGTTGCTTACACACGATCACAAACTGACTCCTCCAACTTGCTCTCACTGACAGGAATGTTTGCACACACATACACACACACATACACACACACACACACACACACACACACACACACACACACACACACACACACACGCACACACACATACAACACACACCCCAACAGGGTCAGGGTCCAGTTCATCCCAGTTGTCAGAGCCGCTCTCTGATTCAGCGGCAGACGAGGGTGAAGTGCAGGACATTCTCTTTTCTCTTCTCCTTTCTGCTCTCTGTCTCCACGCAACGCAGATTGGACTGATGTCACGGCCCAGGCACGTGATTGGTCAGATACTATTCTTAGTCTGTTGAGGGGCTACTGCCTGTCTGCCAGGGTTGGGGTAAAAAAAAATTTATTCCAGTCAATTCAGGAAGTATACTGAAATTCTAATTCCAATTATCTTTTCAATTAGGAAAGTTTCCTGAATTTAAATGGAATTGACCCCAACCCCCTGTGTTTTCCACTCTCTCTCTCCTTTCCTCCCCAGAGGTGTGGTGGTGTGGGTCTAATAGCACTGGGAACAGGACACTTACTGTAGAGTACCCTTCTGGTTCATATCAGTCAACTTGTGCTGTATAGAACCAGAAATGTTACATTATTGTGTTTAATGTCAAGGAAGTTAGGTACAACAGCCAATTTCCTATCTACAACACAAAACCTGCAGCCATGTTACCTTGACTCCTTAAGAGAGCAGTAAGACTAGAGCCACGTAGCAGAGCAAGCTCTAGCGTGATGGAGGGGGATAATTTAAAAGACGTCAGTTGAAATAATGTGCAACATGATTCACCATGCAGACAGGGTCCAGGCGCATCTGTGAATAATTCATTGTTACAGTTTGCTCTCTCTCTTTCCCTCTTCCCTCTCTTTCTGTATCCCTCTCCCTTCACGCTCTCCTTCTCCATCTCAACACGCGCTTCTATCTCCCTCTCTGTACTGATTGTATCTCCAAAGTGTATTCATACGCTCCAATTCTGGAGGCAAGTAGCTATTAACAGTGGTGAATTGCATGAAGAGGGATGGTTGTACAGTATTGACTATGTGATATGCTTCCGAACAGGATCACCACCCACTGCTGAACAGCTTTTAGCAGACTGAGACTCAGTGTTTCAGAGTACTGATCCATGTAGGAGTGGGATGGGATGAAGCCCAATACCTCACTTCCCCAACACATGCTAACAGATTTACTGTGTGGACATATGTTTGTCAGTCAGCCTCTAGTATGACGGTGCCCTTGGCAACCTCTAGTTTATGTTGATCATCTCCTTCCAATTTGATGTCATGGTTCATATTAGAATTAGTTTAGTGTTGCTATGGAACCATTAGTCCCTATGACGTATGTTTCCCTAATGGAGGGGGAGTGCTATTGGGCACGCACATAGGAACACAGAGTATCTGCTCCAGAGGCTGTTAGCTCATTCAAACTGTCCAGTCTTAATTATTCTTAGACCTGAAACTTTTCTTTCTCTCTCATTTCTATAAATAAGGGAAGGTAATATGTTATTCCCTGCTATTCCTCTGTATTGTGTCCTTTGCACTGTTTGGATCGATCCCCAGTGCATTTTACATTTATATTTCATGAGAACATAAGTTGGATTCAGTTATGCTTTAGTGTTTGGGTGGCTATTAGCTTAAGTCCTTGCTGTTGGAATAATAAACACATGGTTTTCTAATACAGAAGGACAAGCAAATGTTTTGAGGCAAGTCATTTGGGAAATAGGAAATAGTCTGAGCACCATGCATAAAAGAGTGATGAGTTTCACAGTTCAGGGCCCTCAATAAAGCAATCATGACAGCACATGCACTCAGTGGGTGTGAAATGTAGCTACAGTTATCTGGTTTCTGTGTCTGTCACAAGCCTGGCTCGTTCCTCACTCCAATGGTGGGGTTTTTTGTAACACAAATGAATGGCTGGACACCTGCGAATGTCAAGTAGATGATGAGGGTTTCAAATGAAACTGTGTGGGTGTGAACATGGAGATCTCTAGCCACGCGCTGACATTAGGCTGCGTGTTGTGTGAGAGAGTTGAGGTCTGTGTGCGCAAGTGGCTTTCCGAGAACTTGTGCATAGCCTAAATGAAATAAAATACCTTGTCGTTTTCAAGACATGCGCTCTCTCGCTCAGTTCGGGGCCCTCAATAAAGCTAACTGGATCTCTCTCTGCCTCCCTCTCTCTCTCTCTCTCTCTCTCTCTCTCTCTCTCTCTCTCTCTCTCTCTCTCTCTCTCTCTCTCTCGCTCTCTCAATTTCAATTTCAATTTAAGGGCTTTATTGGCATGAGAAACGTGTGTTAACATTGCCAAAGCAAGTGAAGTAGATAGTAAACAAAAGTGAAATAAACAATAAATATTAACAGTAAACATTACACTCAGAAGTTTCAAAACTCTCTCTGTCTCTCACTCTGTCTCTCTGTCTCTCTGTCTCTCTCTGTCTCTCTCTCTGTCTCTCTCTCTGTCTCTCTCTCTGTCTCTCTCTGTATGTCTCTCTCTCTACAGATCCTGGTAGGGGAGCTGGTGGCATTCTTTCTGAAGGCTGAGGGGACGCAAGAGAAGACCATAGTGACAGCAGACTGCTGCTACTTCAACCCCCTGCTGCGACGCATCGTCCGCTTCCTAGGTAACCACTACAGCCTCTAGAGTCTAGACCAACACCACACAGCCCTGCCTGAACTAGTCTTGAATGATTAGTGTATCTAACAAGATTATATAAACACACCTGGAATTGGAAATATCTACAAAAGGGTACCTGAATTTGATGTATTTTAGAGGAAAATGTAGATGTTTGTGATGAGGTGATGTTGAAGGAGTTAGGGGCAGGAGGGTAAATCACAGAATAACAGGCTTTATTCCGCACCCACAGAGTTAGGCAGGAACGCGTCAAAACACTCCACTGGAAAATACAAGGCACACAGGAAAATATCCCGGCGATACAAAATACAAGGAGCTCCACCGAGCTTCACTACTCTCCACAATAAACAATCACACACAAAGACAAGGGGGCAGCAGGAACTCTTATAGGTACTGATGAGGGGATATGAACCAGGTGTGTGTAATAAACAAGATAAAACAAATGGAATGATGAGGAGCGGCAGTGGCTAGAAGGCCGGTGACGACAAACACCGAAGCCTGCCTGAACAAGGAGAGGAGGCAGCTTCGGAGGAAGTCTTGACAATGTTGATTGTATTTGCCACTGTGCACAGGATATAACCGGTATAGAACAGTACAGTGAGAGCTCTTTCCCAACAATGCAGTGATAATAACAATAACATAGATAATAATAGAAAATGGAGAAAAAAAACACACAAGAAGTACGATATAAGTTTGAGTACAGGCATAACTGAATGAACAACAGAGACCGAATGCAATATGGAATTTTATTAAATAATTTGGGTTATGGCCTCGTCTCCAAGGACTGCTCCTCGGAGCCAGATGCTGATGACAGGTAACCCTTTGCTGGGCAGCTGGCATCGAACCCCCCCGCTAGCGGAATGGAGTTCCAATGACAGGCCTTAAGGTTATTGTAGCTGCTGGTGGTGGGGAGGTGGATGGTTGTCAAAAACTGCTGCTGAAACTGCTGCTGAAAAACAGCAAGTGAGAGAACATGGGTAAGATGACATGTAAATAGATCCCAAGATTTACACCAATTGGTTGAAAGAGAGGAAAGTGATAGGTTAAACAGCAAATGTGCATTATTGTGCCGTGCTTATAGGCTAAAGTAAATAGGTGAATGACATTCTGCACATGGCTAATAGGATAGAGGAGAAGAACTAGACGCTATGCTGATGATGAAAAGTTTTTTATTCATTCCCACTATGCCCGTATAATAGGAAACAGAGTGAATTATGATATGCGGCTTGATTAAGTTAAACGAGCATTCAGACCAGCCTTCCTGATTGAACTTTCGTAAACTACATTTGAAGAAACACGAGAACGCAAGTAACACAACAATGAAACAGCAAGAGACATGCCTCAGTGGTTTGTGATGATGGAGGCTAAAACTGGTGTGAAGAATTTCAGACCGATTAGCATGTTCATCACTTCAAGTGATCATGAAGGCTTTTCCAATTTCACACCTCAGCTGATAACAGCGGCTCCCAGGTAGGCTGGGGATAACTAAACACCTCCTCTTTTAGTTGGCTGTCATTGCTCTCTCTCGCTCTTTCTCTCTTTCTCTCTCTCCCTCAGGAGTGTTCTCCTTCGGCCTGTTCACCACCACCATCTTTGCAAACGCGGGTCAGGTGGTGACAGGAAACCAGACGCCTCACTTCCTATCTGCCTGCCGGCCTAACTACACGGCCCTGGGGTGCATATCCAACATGCAGTACATCACCCAGCCCCGCGCCTGCACTGGCAACCCCCTGGTAGTGGCGTCCGCACGCAAATCCTTCCCCTCCAAGGACGCAGCCCTCAGTGTCTACTCTGCAGTCTACACTGTGGTAGGTTCTGGTTTGGGGAGTAGGAGTAGGAGTTTGGACGGTTTGATACACATGTTATGGTATACCACCCTATAGTATAGAGTTGATACCCAGCCTATAGTATTACAATGCCTGACAGTCCTCCTGGTCTCCTCCCCTATCTCTGTCTGTCCCAGATGTATGTGACGCTAGTGTTCCGGACCAAAGGCACTCGGCTGACCAAGCCTACGGTCAGCCTGACCCTGCTATGCCTGGCCATGCTGGTGGGAGTGGTCAAGGTGGCAGAGTACCGCAACCACTGGGCCGATGTCCTGGCCGGCTTCTTCACTGGAGGAGCCATCGCTGTGTTTCTAGTGAGAGGGAGGGAGGGGAGGGGAGGGGAGGGAAGGATGGATGGAGGGAGCTGCTGAGGGAATGGTGAGGGAGAAGAGGGTGGTTAGGGATGTCATTATTCTGGGAGATGAGATGAGGGTGAGAGAATGTAACAGTGATGTATATTGATGACGCACTGGATTTTCTCACCATGGGATGAGAAATGTTACACCCATTTCACTTACAGTGAGCTCCAAAAGTATAATCCTGAATGAATTGTGAATAATGAGGAGTGAGAAATTTAGACGCATACATTTCAAACCCCCCCCCCAAAATGCTACTCACTGGACTATACCCACACACATACTACACTGACACTCCAACACGCACACACACACACACATGCATATTGACGCCACACACTCACACATAGACACACTTTACATATGCTGCTGCTACTCTGTTTATTATATATCCTGATTGCCTAGTCACTTTTACTCCTACCTACATGTACATACTGTATTACATCAATTACCTCAACTACCTGGTACCCTGCACATTGACTCAGTACTGGTACTCCTTGTATAAAGCCTCGTTATTATTTTTGTTTATTTCCTTTTTTTTGTATTTTCTTTTAGCAAATATTTGTCTTACTTTTTAACTCTGCACTGTTGGGAATAGGCTCATAAGTAAGCATTTCACTGTAAAGTCTACACCTGTTGTATTCGGCACATGTGACCAATACAATTTGATTTTATTTGATAAATGAATTTGTCCCAATACTTTTGGTCCCCTAAAATGGGGGGACTATATACATAAAGTGCTGTAATTTCTAAATGGTTCAGCCGATATTGATGAAAATACCCTCAAATAAAAGCTGACAGTCTGCACCTTACCCTCATAGTCATTGTATCATTTCAAATCCAAAGTTCTGGAGTACAGAGCCAAAACAACAAAAAATGTCACTGTCCCAATACTTTTGGTAGTGTCAGTACTGTCATTGCCTTTTATTTTCTTATACACCCAGTTCTTCCCCGTCTCGTTCCCTTTCTCTCTCTTTCTCACTCTCACTTCTCTCTCTCCAGGTGACGTGTGTGATCAACAACTTCCAGCAGACGAGGCCCCCTCACCCTCCCCCGCGGCCCCAGCGCCCTGAGTCAGTGCTAGGCATGCCCATGGTGGCTCTGCCCTGTGTGGAGAGTCCACTCGAAAAGTTAAGTGGAACTCAGGTAAGGGGTGGGGGTGGGTGAGCGGCAGGGCTGCACACACAGGGGGGGGCAGACATGCACCCCTTCTCTCCCCCTTCTGTCGTCCCCCCGATCCCAAAAGTAGATGTCCCCTCACAGCGCATGCCCCAGCCCCAGCACCACCCCCTAACCCTCAACCCCGACCAAAGCACAAGTACATCCAAACCTCGTCTTTGAGCCAGTAATCCTTTACTCAGAAAATGTGTGGACTTCTTAGAGTTTAGAGAGAGCCGGTTGCAGTAGTCTATTCCTCAGTATTCATTCACCATCCCTCAGTGGTTTAAGCTTTGAAGGCCTCTTAGCTCTTTGAAGTGAATGAGAAATGCACTGTGAGCTCTTTAGATAAGGGAGAGCAGAGGGCACTAGGGAAGGACAACCTGTTGAAAGTGTGATTCAAGGGAGCAGCTTTGAGATGGCTTGTGTCTCCTCTTGTCTGTCACCTACACTAACCCTCACCTGACCTCCTCCCTCCCCTGTCTCCCACCTCGCTCTTTTCCCTTATCCCTCACTTGATCTCTATCCTTCTATCTGTGTCACCAGCATCCTGCACTCTCCTCCTGCCCTCCCTACAATCCCTACGTTCACCACCCATTCTGACCAACTTTTGATCGTTTTCTCTCGCTCCTTGCTCCTCACTCATTTTTCTTTTTTTCATCTCTCGTTCCACCCCATCTTTCTCTCTCTGTCTCTTTCATTCCCTCTCTCTCTCCTTCTTCCTCCCTCTCTTCTCTTCTGTCCCTCCCTCTCTCTTTTTCACTCCTCTCTCTCCCCTGCAGACTCCGAGGGGATCTCCTTTCACAGAGATCACATGACCATCAGCCGTATCGGTTCCCCGCCACCCCAGATGTCCTCATTCCGTCTCGCTCCATTTCCAGCGAAGTCTAGACCAGCCATACGAACATGAACACTCACACGAACACCACTGCGCCGCCCACCCGGCAGGCCACTACTCCACCCTCTACAGATCCTACTCTACACAGGTCTAGACTTTCAAAACACACACGCACACAAACACAACACACGCAGCATACTCAGACCTCTACAAACCTCCCCCTAACCTTGTCCAAGCCCAAACCCCTGGGGAACCGAGAGGTGAGCTCTCAAAGTGAGACTCACAAAGACTTAACAGCTATCCAGCTGAACATTCAGTACAGTGTCAGGTACAGGAATGCCTCTTTCATTTTGTTGTTTCCAGAGGCTTCTTTTTTTAATGTGCTTCATTGTGTACACAAGTACACATTTCACTGATATCACAAGGTGATCTTTCATCTTCTACGTGCTTGTAAGGCGAAACTGTCAGAATCCATCAAGCTGTATTCATTTGAGAACTGTGTTCTTTTGTGTTTTCAACTGTCTGTTGAAGATGTCCTCCCAGGCAATGCAGCCAGTCATCCTGAAACACTTCAGTCATTTGTGTCTCTGTGCACTTTTAAGATGAATCTAAACAACCGCTCAATGAACACTCTCTGCTGGCTGTAGGGCTCATTTTCAGTATCCTAGAATGAGCCAATCATCAAATAACTGCACCAGTCAACAAACTCAAGTGAACAAATGTTTACGGACCAATCACTTTCTGTAGCAACTTTGGTACTTAACTACTGTACCTTCAAAATACAGCACAGAGACAACACACACAGATCAGGATCCTGGTAGGTCTACATACACAGCATTAGCTCTCTGGCAGACCTCCAGCTCTGCATGACATTACCCAGATCAAAGGATTCTGTTCATATCGCTGAGAAGAAGAAGACAAGACAACAACAAACAGGATGAAAGTGCAGACAGTTTATTTTTCTCCGCTTTCGACTGGTTGCAGCTGCAGCAAGTCAGCATGAAATAGATACAGATTTGGTAAGACCGGATGAGACGCATTTTGAAATACATCACAAGTGACAGGACATGAGCTTTGTACAGTACAAAATATTTTATTTTGCACTCAATGTATCTGGACAGGGAACCTTGGTTACCAAAGCTTTGTCATTGTGATGTCGCCAAAACATTTGTTTACTCCCACATCACTTTTGTCTGGAATGGAACAGATCACATCGGCATGGAACGGAACACCACACTGGAAAACCAAGATTCCCTGTCTCTGTGCTGTAGAGAGATATTATTTACAATGGACTTTGCCTATTCATGTGATTATGTGATTTATTTATGAGGAGATTATTCATAGATGTATTTATTTGATATGTGTATATATGGTGTGGTTGCCACAGAAAACAGTTTTGCTGATATTGATTTGCACAGCCCTCTCATATCTCACCCTCCACTCTCCACTCTCTCCCACTGGCATATATTTTTCTACTGCTGTTTGGTTGTCTTCTTTGTGTTGTATCCTGACTATACCGTCACTGGGCTGTGTAATGTTTCCCTCTGTTGGACAACACACATACTCACACATGAAAACGCTCATACGAAAACACACATTTAATACTGACAAACTTACCAAAATACACACACTTTTGGACGTGCATACAACATACACATACTCACCCAACCAAACAAACACACACATACACACTCACTTACCTCTCCTAATCTCTATCCTATACCTCCCATATTTTCCACTTTCTTACACTTAAACCTGTTTGTATGGTTTTGTAAATAGTTATTTTTTGTAATGAGAACGTGATTTTTACACAGACACCCCACTGCACTCCTTACATTAAGTTGTTATGGAGAAATGGGAACATTCGTCGTATCAACTGTATTACTAAAGACAAGAGTGTATGTAAAGGTCCTTGTCCACTCTAAATCAGGCCTGGATCGGACCTGTCCTCATCCCAAACTGGCAGCCATTCTGCATCAAACCAGCTGCCCTCCCGGACCAAGGTTGGAGTCAACAGAAGATGGCCCGTGGTGTTATGCTAACATTAGAATCCCCCCATGGTTTAGTTTCTCTTGTAATAGTTCACCTGCCAGCCCATACTGTATACACCACAGTCAGTAAACTAGGAGGAAGTGCACTGTATACTATCACAGTATTGAGGGGGTCTGTCACAGTATTGAGGGGGTCTGTTGCTTTTACATTTAAGTCATTTAGCAGATGCTCTTATCCAGAGCGACTTACAGGACCAATTAAGGTTAAGTGTCTTGCTCTAGGGCACATCGACAGATTTTTCACCTCGTCGTCTCGGGGATTCAAACCAGCGACCTTTCGGCTACTGGCACAACGCTCTTAACTGCTAGGCCAAAACTAACAGGAGCTACAAAAAACTACACAGATGGCTTGATTATGTTTGGGTCCGAATGTGTATTCCTTGGAACACAGACAATACATCTGTAGTTTGATTTAGTTATATTTTATTGGCCAAAAGATTTTTAAAAATAAGACGATGAACAATGCAGTAACATGTAAAAAAAAAAAAAAAGGGAAAAAAGGTGTTCTTTGGAGGTGTTCTGAGTTTTAACACTTCATTTCATCTTGTTACACCGTACCCTCTGTTTTGTAAAGATTTGTCTGATGAGAACAATAAATGGATATTGCAATAAAAAGGATGCTGAGTGTTAGCTCTTGCCTTTTATGAGGGCAGGACACATTCTGTTTTACTGTCATTGATTTCATCCTTTGACCAATCACAATGCTGATTGTTGCTCAAACATGGCCCAGGGTGTTGATCATAGTGTAGTGTATTGACAATATGATGGTGTTAAATGTTTTTAAATGGAACTGAAAGAATGTTGATTTTTGGTATTAAGAGGGAAGGTTTTAGCGTGACGTCACATATGACAGACAGGAAGTGTCTTGGAGACTGGGGATTGGTCAGAAGAGGTCAGTTTCATTGTTTATAAATAAGGGGGTGAGGCGAGGAAGACGGCAGAACGGCCATAGCAATCTGGGGAGCCGTTCTCCGGACATCGCGAGTCTGTACCTATGCTGTAAACTCGTGATCTTAATAAAAATAATTGCCACCATTCATCATATACGACAATAGCCAATAGGAATGTCTTATACTTTTTAATCAATGTCATATTTTTTTTTCTCTATTGGACAGATGATGCACTTCTTCCTTACAACAACCTCTAAATGCATGAGAAGAACATAATATGAGGGTTACTGCTTCCTGCTGGTGAGGGATACGCATTACATGTAAATGATTTTTTTCATTAGTCAATGCAGAGCTGCAACATCTGAGCTGATAACTCTCTAACTTCTGTGAATATAAAAGTTGTTTAAAATGTCCTTATTACCTCAGTACAATGTTGTTAATTACTCCCAGTAATGTCTAAAAACTAGCAGACATGCAAGTTACTGAACATTGAACCACTGTATTTCATGTTCTTAGCCTAACGGTTCCACAAGTGGTAAATGTTCATAAAAATGTTGGGAGAAAATGTAGAATATATGTAATATGTGCTAGCTAGCATGTGACAGTAATAGCAAAGACCCTACAGATTGTAATAGCCAGGACTAGGCCTTATTGATTACGTCCATTGACTATGCAGTGACAGTAGAAGGCCACAAGATGGCGACCTATATCAAATATTTTCACCGGCGCGATCACTGTCTCATTCAGGGAGGCAAAGTACCTGTGTTAATGCAAGGTAAGCGCTTCTCAGTGAGTGCATCACTGATTACGAGGTTGTCATTCCTGTTTCTTCTAGGTGACATTCCAATATCACAGCTGTGAACATTTTAAGGTATTCCAATGACAGTACCATTGGCTCTCTTAGGCTCACCTCATTTACTACAAATTGCGATTTTTATTGAAATCTTTGCAAAAAAAACTTTGACTCACAATGATTGCAGAAGCTTTAAGACCTTTGAGAATTGCATCTGCAATTTCTAAACCTGGGTAAATTAATATAAAGAACCAAAGACTCCATGCAGAGAGGTTGAAAGACCCTATGAGGAGCAATGTTCCCCTCACAGCCTGACTCCATCTGCACTTCCTCTGGGGTTTATTCAGAATAATTTAAACCTGAACTGAGTGCTCTAAAGTGTAAACGATGTTCTGAATATCAGTTGAGAGCGTCATTCTATGTGTATATTCTGTTATTGATATTTCTTATTTCCAAACAGTTCTAAATTCGTGTCCCTTGACATACATAGAAGTTGTAAAACAGGTCAGATAAATATTTATTACGTTTCATAATGTTACACATTCAGAATACAACCCCAGACCCATACTGCTCAACCCTAAAGTCTCTCCAGGTGCAGTGACTTGAGGCAGCAACAGATTCCCTTGTCAAAGAGGGAGTTATGTGCAATCAGCTGAGTCGCTCCATTGAGGAAGTTACACGTGTCATCATCATTAACTGAAGGATACGAGGCAGGCAGGATGAGTCACGAGAGAGAGAGAGAGAGAGAGAGAGAGAGAGAGAGAGAGAGAGAGAGAGAGAGAGAGAGAGAGAGAGAGAGAGAGAGAGAGAGAGAGAGAGAGAGAATGACACTCTACAGAGAGGAAGGGGGAGATAGTGACAGACAGTCCCGGATGGTCCGTGGTTGATAGATTAGGTGATAGAGGTATAGAAAGAGATAGAGGGAAGCTGATTGATGAGAGAAACCCAGGCAATGTTCTGTGACTTGTTCTTCGGTGCTCTCTCTCTCTCTCTCTACACATACACGCGCCAACTGATGGTCAATATTGATTATAATTGTTCAGTTTGGCATAACGACAGCCTTTGACTCTCCATTCTTGATACAATGAAATAGAAATTATAACCTTCATCATTTCTGTACCTACATGTAAAATGCAGAGAGTGAGAAGGAAATTGGAAGAGGAACATTATAGGCAGTGTGCAATGAAGTTGTCTCCAGAACATGACTAGCAATTACATTTACCCTTGGAAAAGCATGCACACTTAATCAGGCTATGTTTAAACTCCTATCCAGTGGAGGCGCGAGGTTAATTGGTGTACTTGGCTGAATCAGCCATGCAGGAAGCTCAGGAATCATGTTTGTTTAGGTACATAACAGTATAGTGTCCACAGATAATGCTCACATTAAGTATTTCTACATTTACACTGCCACCCTTTACACTGCAGTGATCCTTCTGCACACATAGAATACACTCCCTACACCTCTACTCACCGTCCGCCTTTCTATCTCTCACGCGCTCTCTCTCCCTCTATTGTTTTCTATGTGTCTTTCTCTCTCTCCCTCTATTGTTTTCTATATGTCTTTCTCTCTCTCCCTCTATTGTTTTCTATATGTCTTTCTCTCTCTCCCTCTATTGTTTTCTATATGTCTTTCTCTCTCTCCCTCTATTGTTTTCTATGTCTTTCTCTCTCTCCCTCTATTGTTTTCTATATGTCTTTCTCTCTCTCCCTCTATTGTTTTCTATATGTCTTTCTCTCTCTCCCTCTATTGTTTTCTATGTGTCTTTCTCTCTCTCTCTCTATTGTTTTCTATATGTCTTTCTCTCTCTCCCTCTATTGTTTTCTATGTGTCTTTCTCTCTCTCCCTCTATTGTTTTCTATATGTCTTTCTCTCTCTCCCTCTATTGTTTTCTATATGTCTTTCTCTCTCTCCCTCTATTGTTTTCTATATGTCTTTCTCTCTCTCCCTCCCCTTCTCAAGCACAAGGTACACACTTCCCCCCTCTCACTAGCGCATTATCTTTCCCGGAAATTGCATTTCCAGCACAGCCAGGGCCCATTATAAAGAGGGAGCAACATGCTGTAACCTTTTTAAAAAGCCATTAGTGATGCACCTTCCCCTCCCCCCTTCCCAGCACCCCTCCCTACCACTTCCTCCCATCAGCCCACTCTGACCCCCCCTCCCTTCCTTACAGTGTCAGTAATGTTATTAGCCTGTTTCTACACCCATTACCCTGATCTAACCAAACCCCTGGCCTGCAGCTACATGGGGAGCAGAAGCTGAGGGTAATGGGTGTACTGATAAAGAGGTTTTGGTAGAGAGAGAGAGAGAGAGAGAGAGAGAGAGAGAGAGAGAGAGAGAGAGAGAGAGAGAGAGAGAGAGAGAGAGAGAGAGAGAGAGAGAGAGAGAGAGAGAGAGAGAGAGAGAGAGAGAGAGAGAGAGAGAGAGAGAGAGAGAGAGAGAGAGAGAGAGAGAGAAAACGCGGCTCCCTGGCGATCGATAAATGTAAACAATGAACTGTCAATCTCTCCATCCCCCAAACCCTTTCCTAGCTATCTAAACACAAACAGCCAGTGTAACACCAGAGCATGCATCAAACATCACACAAAGGCTCCTAGAGGCAGCAGCACTCATGCCACGGCTCCATACACAGCATCAGCACAAGTACATACGGATCTCTGCTGTTGTTGTTGCACAGTCATGTTGTAACAGACCGCAATGGACCACTGGCCAATTACGAGAGAGATAAAAGGCAGGGCAGGGGGAATGGAGAGCCATAGAAAGTGAAGAGGATGTTGAGACAAGCCAGACGCACCGACGGACAGAGACCAAATCCAATTGCATGGGCTGGTTCCAGGAAGTGGGTACAGAGAGTGGAGTTGAAACTGCGAAGAGGAAGAGGAGGAGGAGGAGGAGGAGGAGGGATGAATAGTTTTGTGTAGCAGGCAGAGCTACACTCAAGAGCCCAGCAGCCCTTAGAGACAGTGTCAATGTGGTGTCCCACACCACCCTGGAGGGCATGATACTGCACTCACTTCAATCCACTCACTGTCTATGTGATGGAAACACAACACAACACTGAAAAGTCAGGAGAAAATCTAAGTTTCTCAATGAAATCTTCAGCGACAGTGAGCATTCACTTTAGATGGCAATATGAATACCTTTAGCATAATTGAAAACATATTGACCCACACATGATGAGAATGAGCAGTAGCTGGAAGTAATGTGCGGATTCATCCTCCTCACATTTCCCCAGTGTCTCTGGAAGTTGGCTAAAAGGCTTGAGTCCCTCTTAGCCAGTGAGGCACTGTGCTGTCCCTACCCCCACTCCTCCATCTCTCCCTCCCTCCTCTCTTCCAGCCAGCGCTGACACCCAACCCCACAACAGACGCCCTGCTGATCTATACCATGACATCATCAGCGTGAGCCACCATCAGAGCCAGTGGGAGAGAGTGACCTGAGGGAATGAGATGCCTCTCTCTGCCTGCTGTTAATCTGACTGATGGCAGGATCAGGACCTCACCACTTAACACACACACACACACACACACACACACACACACACACACACACAGAGAGCCAGAGGGAGAGAGAGAGATCACAGTAAGTGTCACGATCGTCTGACGAAGGAGCAGACCAATACGCAGCGCGTTGAGTGAACATGATGACTTTAATGATAAAGCACGTAAATACAAAACAAAAGACGATAGTGAAGTCCAACAGTGACTATGACTGAAACGGAACAAAAACCCACAACTCCCACAGGAAAACATACAGATTAAATATGGCTCCCAATCAGAGATAACGAGCCGACAGCTGACACTCGTTACCTCCGATTGGGAGTCATATGACTAACAAGAACAACCAAAACCAAGCACACCCAAATACCCCACATAACCAAACCAAACCCAACAAAACGAATACACCCTGGCTCAAATACAAAAGTCCCGGAGCCAGAGTGTCACAGTACCCCCCCCTAAAGGTGCGAACTCCGGGCGCACCAGCATACAGTCTAGGGGAGGGTCTGGGTGGGCGTCTGTCCACGGTGGCGGTTCTGGCCCTGGTCGTGGTCCCCACCCCACCTTAGTCACTATCCGCTTCCGTAGCCTCCTCCACATGACCACCCCCCAACTAAACCCCACTGGATTAAGGGGCGGCACCGGGCTAAGAGGCAGCACCAGGATAAGGGGCAGCACCGGGCTAAGGGACAGCACCGGACTCAATGGCGGATCCTGGCTGGCTGGCTCTGGCGGATCCTGGCTGGACGGCTCATGGCTGGCTGAAGGATCTGGCTGCTCATGGCTGGCTGACGGATCTGGCTGCTCATGGCTGGCTGACGGATCTGGCTGCTCATGGCTGGCCGACGGATCTGGCTGCTCATGGCTGGCCGACGGATCTGGCTGCTCATGGCTGGCTGACGGATCTGGCTGCTCATGGCCGGCTGACGGATCTGGCTGCTCATGGCTGGCTGAAGGCACTGGCTGATCCTGTCTGGCGGAAGGCTCTGGCTGATCCTGTCTGGCGGAAGGCTCTGGCTGATCCTGTCTGGCGGAAGGCTCTAGCGGCTCCGGTCTGGCGGACGGCTCTGAAGGCTCATGGCCGACGGGCGGCTTATGCAGCGCTTGGCAGACGGACAGTTCAGACGGCGTTGGGCAGACAGGCAGTTCAGGCGCCGTTGGGCAGACGGGCAGTTCAAGCGCCGTTGGGCAGACGGGCAGTTCAGGCGCCGTTGGGCAGACGGCAGACTCTGGCCGTCTGAGGCGCACCGTAGGCCTGGTGCGTGGTGCCGGAACTGGAGGTACCGGGCTGAGGACACGCATCTCAGGGCTAGTGCGGGGAGAAGGAACAGGCCGGACCGAGCTGGCGACGCGCACCGTAGGTTTGGTGCGAGTGGCAGGAACAGGCCGGGTCGGGCTGGCGACGCGCACCGTAGACTTGGTGCGGGTGGCAGGAACAGGCCGGACCGGGCTGGCGACGCGCACCGTAGGTTTGGTGCGAGTGGCAGGAACAGGCCGGGTCGGGCTGGCGACGCGCACCGTAGGTTTGGTGCAGTGGCAGGAACAGGCCGGGCTGGGCTGGCGACGCACACCGTAGGTTCTGTGCGTGGAGCAGGAACAGGCCGGGCTGGGCTGGCGACGCACCCCGTAGGTTCTGTGCGTGGAGCAGGAACAGGCCGGGCTGGGCTGGCGAC
Source organism: Coregonus clupeaformis (assembly GCF_020615455.1). Classification (NCBI taxonomy): domain Eukaryota; kingdom Metazoa; phylum Chordata; class Actinopteri; order Salmoniformes; family Salmonidae; genus Coregonus; species Coregonus clupeaformis. The sequence goes on from NW_025533465.1 coordinate 1,599,932, forward strand.
GCACACCGTAGGTTCTGTGCGTGGAGCAGGAACAGGCCGGGCTGGGCTGGCGACGCACACCGTAGGTTCTGTGCGTGGAGCAGGAACAGGCCGGGCTGGACTGGCGACGCACACCGTGGGCTTGATGCGTGGAGTAGGAACAGGCCGGTCCGTACTGGGAACACACACCACTGGCTTTAACTGGGGATCAGGAACGGGCCGGACCGGACTGGTAACACACATCAGTCTCTCACGCCGTGCCGCAACAACTTCCCTTCCTCTACTCGCCAATGGCTCCCGTAATCCGATAGCCTTCTCTCCACGTCTCCCTGTGGCAGCCTCCTGCTGCCCAGCCGCCCAAGCCATGTGCCCCCCCCAAAAAACTTTTTGGGGTTGCCTCTCGTCCATCCGACGATGGCCCTGCTGACGCCGTTGCTCCTCTCCTCCCAGGTTCTCCCCCTTCATCGCCCTCCGGTACCGGACGGCCTCCTCCTGCGTAATATGTCCCCAGCCGAGGAGGACATCCACCAGCGTTCTCTCCTGCGGGTGTTCCTGTGTACGCTGCTTGGTCCTTTTGTGGTGGGTTTTTCTGTCACGATCGTCTGACGAAGGAGCAGACCAATACGCAGCGCGTTGAGTGAACATGATGACTTTAATGATAAAGCACGTAAATACAAAACAAAAGACGATAGTGAAGTCCAACAGTGACTATGACTGAAACGGAACAAAAACCCACAACTCCCACAGGAAAACATACAGATTAAATATGGCTCCCAATCAGAGATAACGAGCCGACAGCTGACACTCGTTACCTCCGATTGGGAGTCATATGACTAACAAGAACAACCAAAACCAAGCACACCCAAATACCCCACATAACCAAACCAAACCCAACAAAACGAATACACCCTGGCTCAAATACAAAAGTCCCGGAGCCAGAGTGTCACAGTAAGGTAATGGCCCATGAGCACATGCTGTCAGAAGAATCTTCTGGGTGTGAGTAGTTATGTCCTAAAACTGCACATGCATCCACTAAGGACTAGAGTTTGTTAAAGTGAAAGCCCACCACATTGGTACTATCAATGCAATGCTGTTACAGAACAGAAAAGAGAAATGAGTACAGGGTACTGCCTTAATCTTATGTATTTGGTGAAAAGCAAAAGTGCTTGGAGGGATGACAGGTGGGAACAAAGGTGCTCTTGTGACTCTGCCACAAAACACTGTCTGTTGTCTGAACTCTGAATGCAGGAGGAAGCATCAACCAACCAACCACAGACCCAGCTGGGGCTCTGCATAGGAACGTCCCTTGTCAGGCTACCAGCCAGTCAGGAAGTGAACTCAGGACAGAGGCCTGAGTTCCTTCCCTCCCTTTATCTCTTCCTTGAAGTCATCACTGATCCAATACAGTTGGATGGGTATAAACATGGATTGGTTGATATTTCCATGTCAAGAGACAGCAAGTGATTTGCAATGTGAGTGCATACCTCATGCAGTACCTCCAGCCGATCACGGACCAGACAGACTGTCAGGGTCTCTATGGGATCCACTCCCATTTGAGTCTCTGGGCACCTGGAACCAAGTAGTGGTGTTGGAAGCCTGGCCTGCAGTGGGCACAGAGTGGGTCTGTCTCCCCAGGGGCTGGAGCTCAAGTCTGGCTGGGAGTAGTGAGGAGGCTCCTGTGGGGAAGCCTGCTCAACAGTTGTAGTCAGAGCCAATGAGAGGAAGAGAGGAGGAGGAGAGCAGCAGCGAGCATCACACCTCCTTCTCAACTGAACAGTACAAGTATTTGCCCCTGTGTGTGTGTATGTCTTTCAATTCGATTTCCTCTGTCATTTCAGCTGGGGGTGAATGTCAAGAAATGCTCCAAGTAAGATGTTCCTGTAGGGGTTCTCTGAAGACATTTCAGGGGAATGGTAGAGTGCCAATAGGCTGCCTTATCCCTCTTCAATCTAACCATCCTACATTTGACTATGTGATAGAGCAAACTGAAGTGTTGATTTTAGTACAATCCTCTCTGCTGATTGTGTTCAGAGTGAATGGGCTTGACTTTGAGTTCCCCCCAGAGCAGGTGGCGCCACTGGCAATGAGGCAAAAGGGGCTTTGATTTCTAAGCCAGTGGCTCAGTGCATATTCAAACTAGCCCTTTTGTTTGTGTTGCTCCCAGCCCCGAGTCAGACAGACATGCAAGGAATACAAATCAGACCTTTGACAGGAGCAGTTAACCTGGCTCTAAATATAGCTGCCCTGGCCGGTTCTGGGAGAGATGGAGCACAGGGAAGAGAGGAGGAGAGGAGTGGAGAGGAAGAGACAGAGAGCTCTCTGTGGGGCTGCTGCTCGTTGCTTTCTCTTTCTCTTTCTCTTTCTCTTTCTCTTTCTCTTTCTCTTTCTCTTTCTCTTTCTCTTTCTCTTTCTCTTTCTCTTTCTCTCTTTGTCTCTATCTCTCTTTCTCTCTCTTCTCCCTCTGAACTAGAATATGGAGGAAAGAGAGAGCAGAAACTACATGGAGCAATGACTGATGTGTTGTACTAATGTATCCAGCCCTGTGTGTGTGCATGGACGTGAGTAAAGAGAAAAATAGAGTGAAGGAGAGAGAGGAGGGAATGGAAAGCAGATTGACAAATGAAAGATAGGGAGAGTCTGTTTAATAAAGCAGCAATCTGGAGGGAGCGAGGGAGCGGGAGAGAAGGAAAGAAGGAATGAGAAATGTGCTCATTCCAACAGGGATCTGAGGAGACTGCAAAAGAGGAAAGAGAGGGGAGAGGGGGAGAGACAGAACAGAACAGAACAGGATGGGCGGTTAGAGGCATACAGGACTCCTGTTCAGTACTCAGCTGTCCTCGCCCGGCCGTTTGGAGCTGCACACACCACAATGCCATTGCCTATGCATATTTAGTCTCTTGGGTAGCAGATAAGAAAAGTGGAAATTGTCTTCACAAAAGAGGTACAACAGTACTACATTTGTAATCAAACCTTTACTTTTTGCCTTCTTCCATTGTATAGGCAGTTTTATTGGAGCCTCTGACAGTTCAACTTCAGAAATACTTTATAGCAAAACTTTTTTTAAAGTGTTGATTTGTATCTCTAATAAATTGTGACCAAATACACAATTACAATTCATTGACAGACTAAATCCATTGCTATATTTTTTAATGGCAGATCTACAGGCCAATGGGGAGCTGTGAAATAGCCAGATGCTTAGAGAGCAGGCTATCCAGGGTGCAGGCCTGTGTTATCCCCCAGAGGATGAGGATGGTTTGGGAAGATTTGGTAAGCAGAGATCCTATTATTGAAGCTGTCTGTGTATAAATGCCATGCCCGTAAATCCAGTGAGATTAGATTAGAGTGGATACAACCCAGCTCTGAAATGTCACTGTCACTCACCACATAGCCTACTGTGTTCCTCAGGCCACAAGGCCTATGCATGCACTAGCAAGACATATGCACTAATTGCAAGAATAGACCAATCATAGCCTCGTATGTTCTGTATGTTATCCTTTATTAGGTATTTATTAAGATATATTTAGATATTCTTTATTAGTCCTATAATTTGATGTATATGTTTTAAAGTATAGCCTACCCAGCATCTGGGTACAATGTTCTGTCAGCCTGCATTTTATTTGGCCCCCAAGTTTTCTGAGCAAAAAGACAAGAAATAAAGCATTTAGTCGTTTTTTGTTTGTTTGTTTTTTACATAAAATACTGTAAAATCACCAGGACATCAGCTCAAAGTGATTTTAATTTAGAAAATCTGTTCCCAAGTATTTCCACACATAAATAGATAGGCATTTGTGATCTTATCCCACCCAAGGTAATCAAGTTTTGAAATTATTCATTTTTTGTCAAATACTATATCTGTTTTGGATTCTTGCTGTCAATTTCCAGTGTAGAAATAATTTACAACTATGTTCAGGCACCCCAATCATCAGCTCAAGGAAAAATCTGGGGGAAATTGGGGATCCCTGTTTTATAACCATGTTGTAGTGCAAAGGCGAGGTGGGGCATGAATTTATAACAGAAATGTCGATCAGTCTGCCCTGAATTTAAATTCAGGACCATCTGTAATTTTTTTAAGTTAATTAACGCACACCACGGTCATGTTTAGGGCAAACGGCTCAAAGAGGGAGGTCTCTTAGCAACCTGGCACTGGTGTAATTAGTGTCCCTGGTGTGCAGTTTTATAATTTGACCACTTTTCTGAAGGTTACATTTGAATAATTGTCCTGCATTTTTAGCACCATTGTTTAATACAATGAAGGCAGTTGATTGATTACAATAAAATGGTAGGCATTAGACTTCACTGGATTATTATTATTATTATTGGGCTATTATGACACAATCACAGAAGTCATCACCAGCTCTTTTTGGCACTTATAACTCTCATTATCTTGATCGGTAGGCTATGCATCACCATCATGATGATGTGTGAGCATGAATTTAGTTCTCTCCCAATCTTGAGTCGCCTCCGCCGCGCCCCTTTGACCACGTTTGAATCTCAACAATGGGAGGGTATAAGCGAGATAGAAACAGAGAGAGAGAGAGAGGCAGAGGCAGAGGCAGAGAGAGAGAGAGAGAGAGAGAGAGAGAGAGAGAGAGAGAGAGAGAGAGAGAGAGAGAGAGAGAGAGAGAGAGATAACGAAGGAAAAAGGGTGTAAGCGTGTGGCTTCTGCCTCTCCGATCTTTCTTCTTCTCCTTTTTTTCTAAAAGGGAGAGGCATTGGGATGGAGTAAGATCAAGAGAGCGGGAGAGAGAGAGTTGGAGGGGGCGTTTCTCCCGGGTATGATTATCAGATATTTCCAATACATTGTCAACATCGTGTCGTCTACTTGAGTAGGGGAAACTGGCAGGACTAAAAACAATGGGTGAGTATATGACATCTGAATGTAATATTTGGTAATGCTTTATATTTTCTCCTCTTGCCGACAAAATAGCCCAGTGGCTTACATTTACGAAACCCATGAGGATGCATAAATTGGTTGAAATTATCATATTTTTAACCAAACATTCGTGATCAATTGAACTTCATTGATACAGTAAGCAACATAACTCTTCGCTGGTTGATATCTATGCTACACGTGATGGTAAATACTTGTTGGGCCACGGTAAAGGATAGCCCTCCATCATCAAGTGGAAAAAGCGCTCAGTGTTTGAAGCGCATCACAAAGCCAAGCTATGCTATTCCTTTTTACTTATCTGAAATGTAACTGTTTGATCTCAAAGGACCAACTTTTTTTTATAAAGGCTAGTCTATGCAGTCAGAGATAGACCTACGTGACTTGGTAGACTACCTCGTTCCTAATTCGTATTCCTCAATGGACAGCTCGAGCTGTCACGAGTGACTACTATGAATGCATGTTGAGAGTGAGAGGCCTACTGTATTGCCAATTATTTACTTTTACCATGTCTGTTTGTTTTTACAGTAGCCTAAAGTTATTGTTTGTAAATAGAAGTTGATATAGTTAAAACACTCATTGTTGTTCACTAATTTACTTCAAGTAGGGAAAGGATGGCGGGGTTGAAAAGTAATAAAGGGGAGTATATATATAAAAAAACATGGGGGATTGGAAGTGATGCAGACAATTACATTGATAGAAGATACAATCTATCTGCAATATTAAGCTGATCCACCCCCCCAAATTAAATTACAAAAATAAAAAATAAACACTCAATAACCTAAACCTTTGGAAAAGGTAGTCAACTAAAATGAGAAATTAAGCTATTTTGATCAATAGGCCTACAGTTTAAAGTGTTGCTTGTTTGTGATTTTTCTCTATTGGGCCCCTTTGTTTTTTAAAGGTTTGTCATTTGGTTTAAAATAATTCCCCAAATGAAACAGGACTATCCATATTGAATAAGTGTAGTAGGTGGCAACCCAATGCACAATGCAACGTGCAGTTGAATGATATTCATTCACCTAAAACTTAACAGTATATTGAGTCTTAAAGCTAGAATCCTTAGTTGCTACATCAATTTTTTTACTTTTAAATTAATTATATATACCCATTGCACAGGAGGCTGCTGAGGGGAGGATGGCTCGTAATAATGGCCGGAACGGAGCGAATGGAATGGCATCAGACACATGGAAACCACTCATTCTGCTCCTGCCATTATCACAAGTACAGTGGGGAAAAAAAGTATTTAGTCAGCCACCAATTGTGCAAGTTCTCCCACTTAAAAAGATGAGAGAGGCCTGTCATTTTCATCATAGGTACACGTCAACTATGACAGACAAATTGAGAAAAAAAAATCCAGAAAATCACATTGTAGGATTTTTAATGAATTTATTTGCAAATTATGGTGGAAAATAAGTATTTGGTCACCTATAAACAAGCAAGATTTCTGGCTCTCACAGTCCTGTAACTTCTTCTTTAAGAGGCTCCTCTGTCCTCCACTCGTTACCTGTATTAATGGCACCTGTTTGAACTTGTTATCAGTATAAAAGACACCTGTCCACAACCTCAAACAGTCACACTCCAAACTCCACTATGGTCAAGACCAAAGAGCTGTCAAAGGACACCAGAAACAAAATTGTAGACCTGCACCAGGCTGGGAAGACTGCATCTGCAATAGGTAAGCAGCTTGGTTTGAAGAAATCAACTGTGGGAGCAATTATTAGGAAATGGAAGACATACAAGACCACTGATAATCTCCCTCGATCTGGGGCTCCACGCAAGATCTCACCCCCGTGGGGTCAAAATGATCACAAGAATGGTGAGCAAAAATCCCAGAACCACACGGGGGGGACCTAGTGAATGACCTGCAGAGAGCTGGGACCAAAGTAACAAAGCCTAACATCAGTAACACACTACTCCGCCAGGGACTCAAATCCTGCATTGCCAGACGTGTCCCCCCTGCTTAAGCCAGTACATGTCCAGGCCCGTCTGAAATTTGCTAGAGTGCATTTGGATGATCCAGAAGAGGATTGGGAGAATGTCATATGGTCAGATGAAACCAAAATATAACTTTTTGGTAAAAACTCAACTCATCGTGTTTGGAGGACAAAGAATGCTGAGTTGCATCCAAAGAACACCATACCTACTGTGAAGCATGGGGGTGGAAACTTCATGCTTTGGGGCTGTTTTTCTGCAAAGGGACCAGGACGACTGATCCGTGTAAAGGAAAGAATGAATGGGGCCATGTATCGTGAGATTTTGAGTGAAAACCTCCTTCCATCAGCAAGGGCATTGAAGATTAAACGTGGCTGGGTCTTTTAGCATGACAATGATCCCAAACACACCCCCCGGGCAACGAAGGAGTGGCTTCGTAAGAAGCATTTCAAGGTCCTGGAGTGGCCTAGCCAGTCTCCAGATCTCAACCCCATAGAAAATCTTTGGAGGGAGTTGAAAGTCCGTGTTGCCCAGCGACAGCCCCAAAACATCACTGCTCTAGAGGAGATCTGCATGGAGGAATGGGCCAAAATACCAGCAACAGTGTGTGAAAACCTTGTGAAGACTTACAGAAAATGTTTGACCTGTGTCATTGCCAACAAGGGGTATATAACAAAGTATTGAGAAACTTTTGTTATTGACCAAATACTTATTTTCCACCATAATTTGCAAATAAATTCATAAAAAATCCTACAATGTGATTTTCTGGATTTTTTTTTCTCATTTTGTCTGTCATAGTTGACATGTACCTATGATGAAAATTACAGGCCTCTCTCATCCTTTTAAGTGGGAGAACTTGCACAATTGGTGGCTGACTAAATACTTTTTTGCCCCACTGTACATCCTCCCCAATTAAGGTGCCACCAACCTCCTGTGACCCATTGATTCTTGAAGAATGTAACTCATAAATGCCTTATGAGCTTCAGCTGTCGTAGGGCCTACCCCATCAGAAACCAAAATATAAGCTTGTTTTACTCCAATGTTTGGAAAGTGAATGCAAACAAACACTGTATAGCAACAAAAACACAAAACATGGTTAAAACGATCGTTTTGATATCATGGATGGTCAGCCCTTGCATCCATAGCTCTGACTATGAATTTGAGAGTGGTAACATTTCCCCAGGCCCATCCTTCAACTTTTTACCAAAACTGAGGCGGGGTGTCCCTTTCTATGGTTTCAATTAAGGATTCAAGCTTTTAAACAAAGAAGTGTCTTATGAAATGGAATTTGGTCGCTACATGGTTAACATAATTTCTTTAAAAAGAAAGGGATTAATGTGTCACTCGTATTCTTCCACAATCTTATTTAGAGTTGTTTATAAACACGGTAACTATTTACATTTGTCCTGCATACATTTTTGGGTTGTGAATTTTCTATATCACTTGATCACTATTTGTAAATATCTTGCATTTCAGTCTTTATGTTGTATATTTAAATTAACTTCTTTGAGGCAGGCAAGGTATTTTGTTTCAGTCAATCGATCAATTTTAGCCCATCAATAAAACATCCAAGGTTTATCCTATAGGTTTACCCACTAGTGAGATACATAATTCAATAATGTGTGAATTATTACTCAAATGTCTGTCATATGAGCTTGGGACACATACTGCCTATAGACTGAATTGGATTGAATTAGTAGCATTTCCAGGGAACATTGTGTGTGTGTGTGTGTGTGTGTGTGTATGTGTGTGTGTGTTTGCGCATGTGTGTGTATGCATATGCGTGTTGAGTGTGTGTGAGTGTGAGCATGTGTGTCAGTCTCAGTGTGCAGTCGGTTTGCCCATAGGCACACTGGCCAGCATGAACTCCCTGAACTCAATCCTTGTCCATTAAATTAATATTGATCAAGGAGCAGAGAGAGACATAGAGTTCCAGCTCATCTGTTTTTGGACTGGGCTTGAAGCTGTGTCTGGGAGTGTACCTCCTCTAAGGAAGGAGACGAGAACAGAGAGGAATAAAAGAAACCAAGGGAAAATAGAAAAGGAGAGGGAAATTGTGTGTGTGTGTGTGTTTCTCTAAAAGCCAAACAAGCGGGACATCCATTTAGTAAACCAGCACACCAGCACAGATCTCTCCACTGGGAGCTGTCCTTGGTTCTGATCTGTGCTCCAACCCTCCTCCATCCCTTCCACCTTCCCAAACATCCCCCCATCATCTCCAATTCCCCCTCCCCCTCTCCCACTATGCTAATTGACAACCTCAGCCTCTCCATTTGGCAAGCAGTGTGAGGGGGGGGCTAGGGATATCCTCAGAGGGCCCTGAACAGAGACGATGCTGGGAAAAGGCGAGAGAGAGTGGAGGATCAAATCAAAATAAAATGTTATTGGTTGCGTACACAGATTTGCAGATGTTATTGCAGGTGCAGCGAAATGCTTGTGTTTCTAGCTCCAACAGTGCAGTAATACCTAGCAATAAATAAATAAAAACAAAAATCATTAAGAAATTAAGAAATATCAGAACGAGTAATGTCAGAGACAGGAATATATATACAGTTTAAGTCGGAAGTTTACATACACTTAGGTTAGAGTCATTAAAACTAGTTTTCAACCACTCCACACATTTCTTGTTAGCAAACTATAGTTTTGGTAAGTCAGTTTGGACATCTACTTTGTGCATGACACAAGTAATATTTCCAACAATTGTTTACAGACAGATTATTTCACTTATAATTCACTGTATCACAATTCCAGTGGGTCAGAAGTTTACATACACTAAGTTGACTGTGCCTTTAAACAGCTTGGAAAATTCCAGAAAAAGTTGTCATGGCTTTAGAAGCTTCTGATAGGCTAATTGACATCATTTGAGTCAATTGGAGGTGTACCTGTGGATGTATTTCAAGGCCTACCTTCAAACTCAGTGCCTCTTTGCTTGACATCATGGGAAAATCAAAAGAAATCAGCCAAGACCTTAGAAAAAAAATTGTAGACCTCCACAAGTTCATCCTTGGGAGCAATTTCCAAACGCCTGAAGGTACCACGTTCATCTGTACAAACAATAGTATGCAAGTATAAACACCATGGGACCACGCAGCCGTCATACCGCTCAGGAAGGAGACACGTTCTGTCTCCTAGAGATGAACGTACTTTGGTGCGAAAAGTGCAAATCAATCCCAGATCAACAGCAAAGGACCTTGTGAAGATGCTGGAGGAAACAGGTACAAAAGTATCTATATCCACAGTAAAACTAGTCCTATATCGACATAACCTGAAAGGCCGCTCAGCAAGGAAGAAGCCACTGCTACAAAACTGCCATAAAAAAGCCTAGACTATGGTTTGCAACTGCACATGGCGACAAAGATTGTACTTTTTGGAGAAATGTCCTCTGGTCTGATGAAACAAAAATAGAACTGTTTGGCCATAATGACCATCGTTATGTTTGGAGGAAAAAGGACAGCTTGCAAGCCGAAGAACACCCTCCCTACCGTGAAGCACGGGGGTGGCAGCATCATGCTGTGGGGGTGCTTTGCTGCAGGAGGGACTGGTGCATTTCACAAAATAGATGGCATCATGAAGAAGGGAAATTATGTGGATATATTGAAGCAATATCTCAAGACATCAGTCAGGAAGTTAAAACTTGGTCGCAAATGGGTCTTCCAAATGGACAATGACCCCAAGCATACTTCCAAAGTTGTGGCAAAATGGCTTAAGGACAACAAAGTCAAGGTATTGGAGTGGCCATCACAAAGCCCTGACCTCAATCCTATAGAAAATGTGTGGGCAGAACTGAAAAAAGCGTGTGCGAGCAAGGAGGCCTACAAACCTGACTCAGTTACACCAGCTCTGTCAGGAGGAATGGGCCAAAATTCACCCAACCTATTGTGGGAAGCTTGTGGAAGGCTACCCGAAACGTTTGACCCAAGTTAAACAATTTAAAGGCAATGCTACCAAATACTAATTGAGTGTATGTAAACTTCTGACCCACTGGGAATGTGATGAAAGAAATAAAAGCTGAAATAAATCATTCTCTCTACTATTATTCTGACGTTTCACATTCTTAAAGACAGGGAATTTTTACTAGGATTAAATGTCAGGAAATGTGAAAAACTGAGTTTAAATGTATTTGGCCAAGGTGTATGTAAACTTCCGACTTCAACTGTATATATACTGAACAAAAATATATTTCAAAGATTTTACTGAGTTACAGTTCATATAAGGAAATCAGTCAATTGAAATAAATTCATTAGGCCCTAATCTATGGATTTCACATGACTGGGCAGGGGTGCAGCCATGGGTGGGCCTGGGAGGGCATAGAATACAGTGACTAGAATACAGTATATACATATAAATTGGGTAAAACAGTATGTAAACATTATTAAAGTGACCAGTGTTCAATGACTATGTACATAAGGCAGCAGTCTCTAGAACAGTGACTAAGGCTAGTGGTGACTATTTAACAGTCTGATGGCCTGGAGATAGAAGCTGTTTTTCTGTCTCTCGGTCCCAGCTTTGATGCACCTGTACTGTCTCAGCCTTCTAGATAGTAGCGGGGTAAATAGGCCGTGGCTCGGGTGGCTGAGGTCCTTGATGATCTTCTTGGCCTTCCTGTGACACCGGGTGCTGTAGATGTCCTGGAGGGAAGGCAGTGTGCCCCCGGTGATGCGTTGGGCTGACCGCACCACCCTCTGGAGAGCCCTGTGGTTATGGACGGTGCAATTGCCCGACAGGGTGCTCTCAATGGTGCGTCTGTAGAGGTTTGTGAGGGTCTTAGGGGCCGAATCTCTTCAGCCTCCTGAGGTTGAAGAGGCGCTGTTGTGCCTTCTTCACCACGCTGTCTGTGTGAAGGGACCATTTTAGGTTGTCAGTGATGTGTACGCCGATGAACTTGAAGCTTTTGACCCTCTCCACTGCGGCCCCTACGATGTGGATGGGGGCATGCTCTCTGTGCTGTCTCCTGTAGTCCATGATCAGCTCCTTCGTTTTGTTGAAGTTGAGGGAGAGGTTATTTTCCTGGCACCACTCCGCCAGGGCTCTCACCTCCTCCCTGTAAGTTGTCTCATCGTTGTTGGCCATGCAGTCATGGGTGAACAGGGAGTACAGGAGGGGGCTAAGCATGCAACCCTGTGGAGCCCCAGTGTTGAGGATCAGCGTGGTGGAGGTGTTGTTGCCTACCTTCACTACTTGGGGTAGGTCCGTCAGGAAGTCCAGTACCCAGTTGCACAGGGAGGGTTTCAGACCCAGGGCCCTGAGCTTAGTGATGAGCTTGGAGGGCACTATGGTGATTGTGTCGCTGTGGATCTGTTGGGGCGATATGCAAATTGTAGTGGGTCTAGGGTGTCAAGTAAGGTGGAGGTGACATGGTCCTTAATTAGCCTCTCAAAGTACTTCATGATGACAGAACTTAGTGCTACAGGGTGATAGTCATTTAGTTCAGTTACCTTCCCTTTCAAGGGTACAGGAACAATGGTGAACATCTTGAAGCAAGTGGGGACAACAGAGTATGATATGGAGAGATTGAATGTCTGTAAACACTCCAGCCAGCTGGTCTGCACATGCTCTGAGGATGTGGCTTGGGATGCCGTCTGGGCTGGCAGCCTTGCAAGAGTTAACATGCTTAAATTACTTACATTGTCCACTGAGAATGAGAGCACACAGTCTTCACAAGCGCCAGGGGCCCGTGTCGGTGACTCTATTTTGTTTGCCTCGAAGCAGCCAAAGAAGGTGTCCGTGTTGTGGCTGGGTTTCCCTTTTAGAATTCGTGATTGTTTGGAGTCCCTGCCACATAAGTCTCGTGTCTGAGCCGTTGAATTGCGACTCCACTTTGTCCCTGTACTGTCATTTTGCCTCTTTGATTGCCTTACGGAGGTCGTAGCTGGTCTGTTTGTACACGTCCATGTTCCTGTCACCTTGCCGGTGGTTTGCGCTTTCACTTTTGCACGAATGCTGCCATCTATCCACGGTTTTTGGTTTGGATAAGTTCTAATCGTCAGTGGGAACAACATCCTCTATGCACTTCCTGAAGAACCCCGACAACGAGTCAGTGTACACGTCGATGCTATTCTCAGAGGCGACCCGGAACATTTCCTAGTCCACGTAATAAGAACAATCTTGAAGCATAGATTCCGATTGGTCAGACCAACGTTGAACAGTCCTTACCACGGGAGCTTCCTGTTTAAGTTTCTGCCTATAGGTGGGGAGGAGCAGAATGGAGACGTGATCTGATATGCTGAAGCGAGGGCGGGGGAGGGCCTTACAGCCATCCCAGAAGGGATGGCTGTAAGGTAGCTTAGTGGCAGGTAGCTTAGTGGGTAAGAGCGTTGTGCCAGTAACCGAAAGGTCGCTGGTTCTAATCCCCGAGCCGACTAGGTGAAAAATCTGTCGATGTGCCCTTAAGCAAGGCACTTAACCCTAATTGCTCCTGTAAGTCGCTCTGGATAAGAGCGTCTGCTAAATGACTAAAATGTAAATGTAATAGTAGCAATGATCCAGGGTTTGTGTTGCGTGTGTAGCACAGGAAATGTGTTGATAGAATTTTGGTAGCGTTTTTTTCACAGACGTCCTTTATTAAAGTCCCCAGCTAATCTAAATGCGGCCTCATGATATACGGTTTCCAGTTTGTACCGGGGGGGGGTTTGACGATGACCGGCAGTGACGATGACGATGAATTATCTCGGGAGGTAATGCGGTCGGCATTTGATGGTGAGGTTTTCCAGATCAGGAGAACAAATGGACTTGAGTTCCTGTACGTTACCATAATCACACCATGAGTTGTTAATCATGAAACAAACCCCGCTGCCTTTCTTTTTCCCGGAGAGTTCGTTCTTCATGTCTGCGCGATGGACGTAGAACCCAGCCTGACTGAATGGACGAGGAGAGCCATGATTCCATAAAACAGAGTATGTTACAGTTCCTGATGTCTCTCTGGAAGGAGATCCTCGTCCTGAGCTCGTCTACTTTATTGTCCAGGGACTGAACGTTAGCAAGTAATATACTCGGAAGCAGTGGATGGGATGCACGCCGTCTGAGTCCGACTAGGGCCCCACTCCTGACTAGGGCCCCACTCTTCTTTGGCGTCAACGTTTTGGTGCAGCCCCCGGGATGAATAGAGCTGCCTCGGGAAGTTCAAACAAAGGATCCAGGTGAGGGAAGCCGAATTTCACTCTAATTTCTGTTGAGTGACCACCAATCTAATATCCAAAAGTTATTTCCAGCTGTAGGTAATAATATAAGAAACTTTCTGAGCGAATAATGTAAGAAATAACACAAAAAATAAAACAAATACTGCAAAGTTGGCTAGGAGCTAGAAACAGGGTGACCGTATCTGTCGGCACCATCATGTCATGTGAAAACAAAACATCTGTGTGGTAATTGGCTCCCCTTAGTATTGTAAAACATACATTGACATCTGTTTGATAATTGGCTTCCCTGGCTCCTCGGCTTGGGTCATGCTAAATGCCGGTTTGGTGGAGAGGAAAACGAAGTTGTGTTATTGTGCGTTTAAACTGATGGGGGAAGGGCCGCTAGGTTGTCAAATTTTTTTGTGTTGGTAAAGGCTCCACAGGTTTCATATTTGCATACATACAGCAGCATACTATTCATTAGTCACATTGGTCAACAGTTATTCTACTTTTTTACGAAGAAAAATCACTTTTGGTAATCATATAAGAGACTACCCACTGGGTACACACTGGTTGAATCAACGTTGTTTTCACGTCATTTTAATGAAATTATGTTGAACCAACGTGGAATAGATGTTGAATTGACGTCTGTGCCCAGTGGGTATTGAATACTATCATACTGCCAAGCTAGCTTGTTACAGCCTTTCCCCCATAGCCTCTGAGCATACTGTATGTTGTGTGGTGATTTGAGACAGAGACCCAGAAGCCATATTAGCAGCTTCCGCAATTTGTTAGGAGCTTTAGAGGGGAGCGGACATCAAATTGCATGGATAAATATAGTGAATAATTGATGTGATGCGTAGTGGGGAGCTGATTTGGAGTGGCACTGATTCTCCTGGAATCCCACAGACTGTCAGTGGTAGATAGGCGTATAGCTGTAGGTCTGTTTCTCCTCATCTACTTTAGGTGTCAATACCCAGGATGTAGTCCTGTTAGATAGCTCTGACCAGCTAGACAGCTCTGTCCTGTTCACAGCATAGACACTATATTGTATATACCTCTATACAGTATAGACATATAGGCATAAATAGAAATCATATAAACAGTAGCCTAAAGTATATGTCGTAAAGGCCCATATGTATACCTCATACAGTATGTTCCATGATGTACACATCATCATGTACATTTATAGATTACATCTTTGGTTCAGGGCTACAGTACTAGCTACATCCCATTGGGGTTTGGGATATGGGAGAATGCCCCTCTCCATCCTTCCCTTTAATTCACTCTCCTGTGTGAGAGCCTAAGGCAGTTTTAAAGAGGGAGCGGAGCTAAAAAGACAGCTTTGGATTTCAAACCTTGGAACCACAAGGACGCTATCAGACTCCTACCAACATCTTCCCATTTAAACCCTTTCAGGGCTTTCTGTCTTCCTTTTTTCACTCCTCCAAACGTGTGGTATGTCACATGCAGAGGTGTTTAGAATAATAGAGCTGGAATCATTCCTTTCATGTGCTCGCCTTTTAGTAGAGAAGTGCCGAGCAGTGTTTTCTGGGTTTGATTCCAACCCCTTGAGGAAGCAAGGGCAGGAAGATGTGAAGTCTCCTTATCTCCACCGACAGCCAATCACAGCTCAGAACGCCAGTCCAAAGCCAGGCGATAGCAGGCCCTTTAAGTTTACAGTCTGCCTGTCCCAATAAACATATCTCTCACTCACTCCCTGCTCCCTCCTTTACGCGTTCTCTCTCTCTCTCTCTCTCTCTCTCTCTCTCTCTCGCGTGCGCTCTCTCTCCGTTTCTCTCATGTGTTCAGCGTGGGGGCCTGTGCTCCCGGCGCTGCGGGGGCAGCACACTCCTTCAGATGTGTGTGTGACTGTGGCTCTCACTGATAAAGGCAGGGACAGGGATGGCAAGCCTCACAGCTTACTCTCAGTCAGGGGCCGGGAATTCAAAAACTGGCAACTTTATTGTGCACTGGTGTGGTGTGACAAGGTGACAGCACACGTGAGCTTGCAGTTACATCACGTTCAGCTGGCCTTTCACTCACCCCACACTCTGTCTGGTACTTGTGTTGGATATGGACTAGATATGAGATATGGACTAGATATGGGATACTTACTGTATTTTAATACTATTACAGGCATAGATACAGGAGATATAGACATATACAGTATCTCACAAAAGTGAGTACACCCCTCACATTTTTGTAAATATTTGAGTATATCTTTTCATGTGACAACACTGAAGAAATGACACTTTGCTACAATGTAAAGTAGTGAGTGTACAGCTTGTATAACAGTGTAAATTTGCTGTCCCCTCAAAATAACACCACACAGCCATTAATGTCTAAACCGCTGGCAACAAAAGTGAGTACACCCCTAAGTGAAAATGTCCAAATTGGGCCCAAAGTGTCAATATTTTGTGTGGCCACCATCATTTCCAGCACTGCCTTAACCCTCTTGGGCATGGAGTTCACCAGAGCTTCACAGGTTGCCACTGGAGTCCTCTTCCACTCCTCCATGATGACATCACGGAGCTAGTGGATGTTAGAGACCTTGCACTCCTCCACCTTCCATTTGAGGATGCCCCACATATGCTCAATAGGGTTTAGGTCTGGAGACATGCTTGGCCAGTCCATCACCTTTACCCTCAGCTTCTTTAGCAAGGCAGTGGTCATCTTGGAGGTGTGTTTGGGGTCGTTATCATGTTGGAATACTGCCCTGCGGCCCAGTCTCCGAAGGGAGGGGATCATGCTCTGCTTCAGTATGTCACAGTACATGTTGGCATTCATGGTTCCCTCAATGAACTGTAGCTCCCCAGTGCCGGCAGCACTCATGCAGCCCCAGACCATGACACTCCCACCACCATGCTTGACTGTAGGCAAGACACACTTGTCTTTGTACTCCTCACCTGGTTGCCACCACACACGCTTGACACCATCTGAACCAAATAAGTTCACCTTGGTCTCATCAGACCACATGACATGGTTCCAGTAATCCATGTCCTTAGTCTGCTTGTCTTCAGCAAACTGTTTGCGGGCTTTCTTGTGCATCATCTTTAGAAGAAGCGACAGCCATGCAGACCAATTTGATGCAGTGTGCGGCGTATGGTCTGAGCACTGACAGGCTGACCCCCCACCCCTTCAACCTCTGCAGCAATGCTGGCAGCACTCATGTCTATTTCCCAAAGACAACCTCTGGATATGACGCTGAGCACATGCACTCAACTTCTTTGGTCGACCATGGCGAGGCCTGTTCTGAGTGGAACCTGTCCTGTTAAACCGCTGTATGGTCTTGGCCACCGTGCTTCAGCTCAGTTTCAGGGTCTTGGCAATCTTCTTATAGCCCAGGCCATCTTTATGTAGAGCAACAATTATTTTTTTCAGATCCTCAGAGAGTTCTTTGCCATGAGGTGCCATGTTGAACCTCCAGTGACCAGTATGAGGGAGTGTGAGAGCGATGACACCAAATTTAACACACCTGCTCCCCATTCACACCTGAGACCTTGTAACACTAACGAGTCACATGACACCGGGGAGGGAAAATGGCTAATTGGGCCCAATTTTGACATTTTCACTTAGGGGTGTACTCACTTTTGTTGCCAGCGGTTTAGACATTAATGGCTGTGTGTTGAGTTATTTTGAGGGGACAGCAAATGTACACTGTTATACAAGCTGTACACTCACTACTTTACATTGTAGCAAAGTGTCATTTCTTCAGTGTTGTCACATGAAAAGATATACTCAAATATTTACAAAAATGTGAGGGGTGTACTCACTTTTGTGATATACTGTAGAAGACATAGATACAGGAGACATAGACATATAGAATACATAGATACAGGAGATATAGACATATAGAAGACATAGATACAGGAGATATAGAAGACATAGATACAGGAGATATAGACATATAGAAGACATAGATACAGGAGATATAGACATATAGAAGACATAGATACAGGAGATATAGACATATAGAAGACATAGAAACAGGAGATATAGAAGACATAGATACAGGAGATATAGACATATAGAATACATAGATACAGGAGATATAGACATATAGAAGACATAGATACAGGAGACTTATTCATTCATTGACTGTTAATTCCATATTACTACTCCAAACTGAAAGAAGATTCTTCCTTTGCAAATTGTCTTGTTTTCCTTTTTCTCTCTAGGACCTGGACAATTTCAGTGGTAAATGAAGCCTCGCCCACCCCTCCACCTCTCTTCCACTGTAATGGAGCATGGATAGGGGGATGGGGAGAGGAAAGAGAGGAGAGAAGATGGAGGGGAGAAAGTGGCCGGAACGTTTGCTCCCGTCTCGACCACGGGTATTCTTGGGTTGATAATACAGATGTCGATGTTATTGCTTGAGAATACGCGTAGCTGAGTGGAAGCCATTTTCCTCAACCAACCTTTCATTCTGGGGTCATATAGACATACAGTAGATCAATCTTCATTTTTGTACTATCATTTGTTTTAAATGTTCTACATTATATGGACCCTCAGTGTTGATCCAAGCAGGCTAGAAGAAGAAGGGGTGTGCCTCAACGCTGCCCAACACTCTCTCTCTGAGCTGTGTTGTGACCGGTACCTTGGGCGCCAACCAGACGTCCTCTTCAGAAGGTAAGCGCCTCCCAGCCATACATCACATCCCTTTTTTGCTCTGATTATTCCTCCGCTTGACAGTTGCCCTTATCAGAGGCAGTGCGTGGTGAATGGGGAATCCAATAAGAGTCTGTGAGGAAGTGGGCCTGGGCGACACCACACCACACAACAGAGGTCCAGCAGCAGCTCCTGTGGCTCGTGGCGAATAAGGTCACAGCCAAAGAGCAAATCCAATATCCAGACGGGCAGGTAGGAGCATGGACTGAATGCATTAGAGCACAAAGATAAATCTCAGCCTGGATGCTGTTTGCCAGGCTGGCTGGAGGAGGTACAGGGACAGTCAGACGGGCAGGTTGAGGCAGGGCAACAGGGAAGGACAGTCTATACTGAATGGTGTGGGAGACTTAACAAGCATTCCAACCAAAGATGTGTGTGTGAACTGGTGTATTTGTGCGTTACGAAAATATATTTTCGTAACGCACATCCAAACTTAGACATTTGACAAAACAGTATCATTGCCTTGCAAAAGTAGTACTTAGAACTTTTCACATTCTATTGTGTTACAAAGTGGGATTAAAATTGATTTAATTATCATTTTTTGTCAACAATATACAAAATATTTTGTAATGTCAAAGTGGAAGAACATGTATTTTTTTATACAAAAAAATATAACTTAAGTATAGTAGTTGCATAAGTTTTCAGTATCTTTGTTTAGACAAGCCTAAGTTAGTTCAGGAGTAAAATGTGGCTTAACAAATCACATAAAAGTTAAATGGACTCACTCTGTGTGAAATAATAGGGGTTGACATGATTTTTAAATGACTAACCTTTCCTCTGTCCCCCATACATACAACATCTGTAAGGTCCCTCAGTCAAGTATTGAATTTCAAGCACATATTCAACTACAAAGACCAGGGAGCTTTTCTAATTTTTATAAAAAACTAATTAGACATTGAATATCTCTTAAAGCATGGTCTCGTTCATAATTATGCTGTGCATTATGTATTAAACCACCCAGACACCTCAAAGATACAGTTGTCCTTCTGAACTGAGCTGCAGGATGTTGCTCAGGGATGTTACCATGAGGCCATTGGGGATGTTACCTTGAGGCCATTGGTGATTTTAAAACAGCTACAGAGTTCAATGGCTGTACTGGGAGAGAACTGAGGACGGATCAACAACATTATAGTGACTCCACAATAATGACCTAAATGACAGAATAAATAGAAAAACATAAATATACAAAATATTCCAAAACATGCATCTTGTATGAAACAAGACACAACGGTAATACTGCAAAATAAAACATGGCAAAGAAATACACTTTTTGCCCTTCATGCAAAGCCCTATGTTTGGGGCAAATCCAACACAACACATTACTAAGTAACTGCCTCCTTATTTTCAAGCATGGTACTGGGGAGTTTTTCAGGATAAAAATAAATGGGATAGGGCTAAGCACAGGCAAAATCCTAGAGCAACACCTGCTTCAGTCTGCTTTACACCAGACACTGGAAGAGGAATTCACCTTTCAGCAGGGCAATAACCTACAACACAAAGCCAAATCTATACTACAGTTGCTTACCAAGAAGACAGTGAATGTTCCTAAATGGCCAAGTTACAGTTTTGACTTAAATCTGCTTGAAATACTATGGCAAGACTTGAAAATTGCTGTGAAACCATGATCCCCAACATCTCGACAGAGATTGAATAATTTTAAATAGAATAATAAGCAAATATTGCACAATCCAGGTGTACAAAGCTCTTAGAGACTTACCCAAGAAGACTCACAGCTGTAATTGTTGCCAAGGGTGTTTCTAACATGTATGGACTCAGGGAGCTGAATACTTATGCAACGACTATATTGTATTTATAAAATGTGTATTAATAAAACAAAAATCCAAAATCTTCCACTTTGACATTACAATAATAATAATATAATATGCCATTTAGCAGACGCTTTTATCCAAAGCAACTTATAGTCATGTGTGCATACATTTTTATGTATGGGTGGTCCCGGGGATCGAACCCACTAACCTGGCGTTACAAGCGCCATGGTCTACCAATTGAGCTACAGAGGACTCTGTAGATTGTTGACAAAAAATGACAATTTTAATCCCACTTTGTAACACAATAAAATGCGAAGAAATCGAAGGGGTCTGAATACTTTTGCAAGGCACTGTACATGTACATTCATTTTCTGTCCCATTTTCTTTTTTATACCTCCACTTGTTTTAACTGCACCTGTACATGGACAAGCAGAAGAGAACTATTAGGGTTGTGTAGGGTGGTCAAATCAATAACTTCTCACCATGGTGGTTTTCATTTTAGTGTTTTTTTAATCGGGTGTAATAAGATTATGTAAATCCCTCGATTTCACAGTGGGAGGATGCTGAGTCTCATCCATGTAAAGGGTATTTGACAGAGTCACTGAATCTGTACTAAACACTGGAAACACTCAGCCAAGAGGATTCTCCACAGGAGCCCCTAGAGACAGCACTGACATGAGCTCCTCTCTCTCAGGGTGGTGTGTGTGTGTGTGTGTGTGTGTGTGTGTGTGTGTGTGTGTGTGTGTGTGTGTGTGTGTGTGTGTGTGTGTGTGTGTGTGTGTGTGTGTGTGTGTGTGTGTGTGTGTGTGTGTGTGTGTGTGTGTGTGTGTGTGTGTGTGTGTGTGAGAGAGAGATAGACAGCTGGCCTAAGGTTAGCACAAGCCTCCAGACTCTTTATTTCAGTCTCTTCCTCTATGCTTTAATTAATGATAGAACTTGATCTCTAAGCCCCCCTGATTAATCATTTTAATAACTTAATTTGTCCCTAATAAACCAAATTCCAAATTGACCCCATGTAATGGAAAGTAGACTATAGACCTGGCGGGTAAGAGGCCCAAGATTTGGGTTTGTTTACTTAGTTACATACAGTAGGTATTCAGGTTATCAAGAAAAGCTAAAGAGATTGCACACACTGTTATTCCCTCCACTCCCATGGTCTTGCACTCAACAATGTTACAGTAATGTCATATTTACTATTTTTCTATTTTTCCATTTTGGCTATATCAACTGATCACGTTTATTGCCTGTGCATCTTGCATGCTCTTGACACTGGCACATCACAAATGAAACCTACCGTGTCTACATCTGTGATGAAGCCGGTATGCTACTGTATATCCTTCACATTCAGCGACAACACAGGACAAGTCTCACTGCAGCCTGTCTCTCTGTACACTTCTCCTAATAACCATCCCAGTGAGCAAACAGAACCGAGACAAAAGACTTGGAATAAATAAGTGTGTCTTGGATTTGCTGGGTGGTGAAAGCGGTAATTTGCCCTGGATGGGTCACTCCATTACAATTATCCTGTAATATTTATCTAGACAAACAAAGGGCTGTGTGCGGGAGCAGCCGGCGGCAGGGAGGACATCACTGTGCAATAAGAGCCCTCTCATTAGGACCCTGTCTTTATCATGGAGGAGCTGTTATGAGATGTGGTAGATTAGAGGAGGGGAACAGAAGGCCAGGAGAGAGCCATGGAGATTATGACCGTTATTGCAATGTTAATCACTATTTGTCATCCGACGACTCGCACGTTTGCACCTGTGGGAAATGTAAATGTAAACTAACTGTGTGTGTGTGGGCTGTGATTGTGTATGTGTGTGTATATGATTGTGTATGTGTGTGGGCTGTGAGTGTGTATGTGTGTGGGCTGTGAGTGTGTATGTGTGTGGGCTGTGAGTGTGTGTATGACAGAAAGAGAGTGGAAGAGAGAAAATAGTTTGCATCCTTTTATGTGTGTGTGTGCATGTTCATACGTGTGTGAGAGTGATTGGATGCATTTAGAATGAACAAATAGATAAAGATATAATTAAATAAATAAGTTACAATCACATGCATTGCGCTCAGTGCCTGGCAACGGGATCTCTGGGTTGCTGTGGCAACGGTTGCTACCGAATGTGAGGTGATTGGCAACCATGCCAACGAGGAGGGAATAACATTTGACCCCTCCTGCTGACGAGGAGAGGTGGGGGGCAGAGGGGAGCTGAGAGAGAGAGAGAGAGAGAGAGAGGATGGAAAAGAGTAGGCCAAATAATAATTTAGATATTCAACCTCTTCTTTCACACTCCTCCTTCTCAACCTCTCCCCTCTGGCACCAACACACTACACTACCACAGATACTAACACAAACACACTCCCGCTGCTCGCCTGCACACACACACTCACACAAGCCCAAACTCACACTCTCTCACTCAGAGTCACTCTATCACACCCCCACCTACAGACACACAAACACGTACAGTATCTACTCAACACAATCACTCACACATGCAAAAAACACACACACGTATACTCAGCAGACCTGTATTCATCAGCAAGGCATTGTTTTGCTCCTGAAGCTATGTGAAACAGAAGGCAGTGTGAAATCATTATGTGAGCTGCTCTGCCAAGAGGAGGGCCTCTCTCTTCCCTCTCCATCTCTCTTGGTCTCTCCTTGTTCTCCACTCTATATCTCTCTTTCTCTTTATCTTTCCCCTCTTTCCTCTGTCTGCATGGCTAAACTAATAAGTGAGTGATTAATCGTCTGCTAATTGCTGTGTAATCTCTGTTAATTAGCGTCAATAATTTTTAGTGGCTGAGTGCAGTGAGAGAGAGACTGGAGTTACTGACAGTTGGACCCACAGACAGACACACAGAAACACAGTGAGAGAGAGAGAGAGAGAGATAGAGATAGAGAGAGAGAGAGAGAGAGAGAGAGAGAGAGAGAGAGAGAGAGAGAGAGAGAGAGAGAGAGAGAGAGAGAAGAGCCTTCTATGCCATCAAAAGGAACATAAAATTCGACATACCAATTAGGATCTGGCAAAAAATGATTGAATCAGTTATAGAACCCATTGCCCTTTATGGTTGTGAGGTCTGGGGTCCGCTCACCAACCAAGAATTCACAAAATGGGACAAACACCAAATTGAGACTGCATGTAGAATTCTGCAAACATATCCTCTGTGTACAACGTAAAACACCATATAATGCCTGCAGAGCAGAATTAGGCCGAAACCCGCTAATTATCCAAATCCAGAAAAGAGACATTACATTCTACAACCACGTAAAAGGAAGTGATTCCCAAACCTTCCATAACAAAGCCATCACCTACAGAGAGATGAACCTGGAGATGAGTCCCCTAAGCAAGCTGCCCCCTAAGCAAGCTGGTCCTGGGGCTCTGTTCACAAACACAAACAGACCCCACAGAGCCCCAGGACAGCAACACAATTAGACCCAGTGGCAGAATACCTGAAAACTATGACTGACCCACAATTAAGGAAAGCTTTGACTATGTACAGACTCAGTGAGCATAGCCTTGCTATTGAGAAAGGCCGCCGTAGGCAGACCTGGCTCTCAAGAGAAGACAGGCTATGTGCACACTGCCCACAATATGAGGTGGAAACTGAGCTGCACTTCCTAACCTCCTGCCAAACGTATGACCATATTAGAGACACATATTTCCCTCAGATTACACAGACCCACAACGAATTCGAAAACAAATCCAATTTTGATATTATCTCCCATATCTATTGGGTGAAATACCACAGTATGCAATCACAGCAGCAAGATTTGTGACCTGTTGCCACAAGGAAAGGGCAACTAGTGAAGAACAAACACCATTGTAAATACAACCTAAATGTATGTTTATTTATTTTCAATTTTTTACTTTAACTATTTGCACATCGTTACAACACTGTATATAGACATAATATGACATTTGAAATGTCTTTATTATTTTTTAACTTTTGTGAGTGTAATGTTTACTGTTTTATTGTTTATTTCACTTTTGTCTATTATCTATTTCACTTGCTTTGGCAATGTAAACATGTGTTTCCCATGCCAATAAAGCCCCTTCAATTGAATTGAATTGAGAGAGAGGGAGAGAGAGGGAGAGGGAGAGGGAGAGAGAGAGAGAGAGAGAGAGAGAGAGAGAGAGAGAGAGAGCACGGGGAGACAGACCATGGGACAGATGGGTGAGTCATTTGATAAAGAAGTGAACATTACTATACATGTATAAAGTATTCGCTTGTTGGTCAGGAACCCTCATGAATATGTTCTTTATTCCTGGATAGAGTTTCCTCTTTGTTCACTGGTTATTCAACCAAGATGGGCAGACTATAGCACAGCAGTGTGTCAGCCAGGTCAAACCTGCACATTCACCAGATACAGATAAAACTAACTAAAGTGCATAAACAGTACACAATGTATGTTCACGGTTCACATTTAGAATGTAAACCAAACACTGGCAGTGCTTTTGAACTCTATACTTGACCTACATTCACCACAGTGTCTGGACTGGAGTATCTGCAGGTGTTTTGCACCAGTGTTGAGACTAGTAGATGTAGCTAGAGCCCCTGGGACGTAAAGTAGCCTTTGCTCAGCCTCACCCCGGGGAGTTGGGCTCCAGGTAAGCCAGCTTGACAGGTGTGTGGGTGTCTTCAGGATGGAGAGCAGTCATCTCAGGCCAGATGTGCTGCTCCACAGATGTGGCAGTGAGAGTCATAACAGACCAGAGCCCAGCTGCTTAGAGAACACATCACGCCTCGTCTGATGGCTGCCCTTAAACTGGGTATGGCAGGCCTTGTGACAGTTCTGACTAAGTTTTGCTTGACATTCGTCAGGGCAAATGTATGGGCTGAGATGTTGTTTGTGGTCATTGTGTGTGTGTGTGTCTGTGTCTATGTGGCCTGTGTGCAATATTTGTGCTTTATGCTTTATATGAATGTGTGCTTGGTTGTGTGTGTGTGCATGTTTCTGTTAGTTAGTTGTGTGTGTAGGTGTTGCATGAAATAGATTGTGCATGGCACAGTACAATTTATGGCACCTTCTACCGCCTTCCCTTTCAGACGCCTCCACACACGCCCCCACACACAGAGACCTGACAAAATCTGTACTGCTACACATCTCATTCCAACTGTTTTACATTAATAACCGAATATTACATAATGTTGCATAAACTGAATATACACACAGAATGTATTCCTTTGGGATGAGGGTAAAAAGAGCAAAGAAGTTTGGTAAATATGATATATAATTTGTTTCTTTGCTATATTCACTTACATCGTTTGCCGAATTTCACAACCACAGGAGTCATTGACGACAATAAACGCCTCGACTTCCTTCAGAGCTGCTGCCTGTTACTATAAGAAAACAATGATGCCATCTTGTGTTCCTCACCGGTACAACAAGGCCTTCACATATTTTGATAGCTTTGTCTCGTTCTGGCCTTTGGCCTTTCTTTTTACAATAATAAAACGGTAATTTAGCATACAATTAACATACATGTTCCTTATATACAGCTTTTGTGGACATTTTACTCACAACCTTGGGGTTGTCAGCATCAAGCCCCAGGTCCAAACAAGTAGGCCACTTTGCTAAAACTGCTAATCTAATTTCATTATGGATGAAGTCAGCATGTTCCAGATTAATTTGTCCTCATTACAATTCTATAATTGTTTCAATTTTTCTTTTACAAGTTAATTGGTACTTGCAATAAACTAAGGCTACTGATTAGTACCCCGTTGAGCTAATGAAACATACATAAGCTACTAACAGAACCTTCTATATTCAGAGAGTGGGCTAACGCAATTGAACATGGAGTTTGGTGTTGCGTTGCTCACAAGTGACCCTTCCATTTCATTTTCTGAACTAACGCAAATCAGCTTCTTATCAAATGACCATAAGAAAAAGCGGTGTTTACCCATCATTCTCTTATTTTGGCTTGGCTGTTTTGTAAGTCAGTTTTTTCCTGCTTGTGATATAGTGAGACAGTTATTTCAGAGCTATTATTACTTACATGTATTGTTATCTGAGTTTGATGGCAATTGGCATGTAATAATGTGTGCATGCGTGTGAGTTTGAACTCTCCCGCTCCCTTCACACCTGCAGAACCTGCATTTCTTGTCACACATCCAGACACAATTGACACAGTTGCCTTACCACCCATCATTATGCACTAACAAACCTGTTCCCTCATGTTACCTAATTATGCCCATTCAGTGACCCCTGACATTATGTGGTTATTTTCCATCAGCCACTAGACTGACTTATTTTACTCCTTTCATCCCATCTCCTTTCATTCAGCCACAGTGAATACCCACTTACCTTTCTCTGACACAATTGAGTACCGTCTTCTCTCAAGATTGTGTCTATTGCAGAGGGATCTCATGGATCATAAATTCTGACCCTACTGGGCAAAATAACTATTTCCCTTAGTCTCTACAGGACATGTAATGCTCGTTACATTATAATTTAATGATATACAGTACTTTAGCTGGGAGGGGCCTTTTCTTTCTCAGTTGCTGACCACTTCCTCTAGATGATCTTCCTGAAATCCAATCAAGTCCCAAACACCTAATTCCTCAGGCCACTGCCAAGGCTATGGATGTCTGTGTTTCTGTCATAGTTTTGACTCTCATCTCCTTTCTTCTTTTTCCTCAGAAACACGTTCTCCTCAGCCTGCCGATCCACAACCTTCTCCTGGGCCGGATGACAACTATCCAGGACCTCCATCCTCTTTGCCAGTGACATCACACAATCCACTCTCTATTCCCTATTCTTCCCCTGAACTTGACAGTTGTTCACTGTTCCTGTTGGCACACACCCAAAGATTCAGATAGTGTCTTGAAATCTACTCTGCCCTCCAGCTAGTAGTGCTTTAGATTCATTGTTTAACATTACTGAGATGGACACCCACAATTGGCACAGCAGTAAGGTAACACATTCACTGGATACATTTGGTAGCATGAGGCTAGAATAGCTTCCTTAAAATAGCTACCCTCACACTTATTATTATCATGATCTAATGGATTTAATTACGCTAAAGAAATGCATGTTGCGAAAATAGGAGGGACAATGTGTGTAAAGGATGTGTTACCGGCAATTTGAGTGTGATTTTGTCTGAAATGTAATCTGTTTGACAGCCTTGACTATGGTAGTCACAGCAGCCTCCCATCATGCACCAGGAGAAAAGGATAAGAATGGTTTTGACTAGATGGTATACAGCTACGGACGAAAGTGACTTTTTCGTAGCAGGTTAGTAGAATTTACGCTGCAGGTTAAGAAAATTAACTTAGCAGGTTAGGGTAATTAGATTAAGGTTACTGTATGAAAAGGGTTAGGGTTAGCTAAAAGGCTCTCCTAACCTGCTACGAAAAGTCACTTCCGTCCTTACCTGTAGCCTATCTAGTCACAACTGATAAGAATCGACCTGTTAATTCCACTGCTTAGTGCTAATAGAAACATGGTAAGACAACCAGGCAGCACTTTGGTGTCAATTATCTGCCAGTTATTCTACAGGGCTGTGTGCACAGAGCAGGCATTCAGCATTTTAAATGTAATTATAAAAACACATGCCCAGTGGAGACATCTGTGGTATGACCAAAGGTCAATGTGGCAATCTGAGGAATTAAAATAGTTTAGCAGAAAGCAGATGTTATGGAATAAGCAGTGTACTTTACCACTGTACTGTACTGTACCATAATGGACTGTATAGCATACTGTTTTCCTAATTTAGCTAAACGCAGCCTTTATGGAATAAGTGACTACATGCCATAAGGACTTAATGTATCGTTCTCTAGGCATACCGATAACAGTGGGCATGGCAAAACACTCCCCTCACACATAGTTTTTGTAGGGTGAGTTTTGAATGTTGCCTGCACTCATGACCATGAAACCTCAGGAAGGGAAACAGTATTTCCCTTAAATGTTAAACTGAATGTCAATAAAACACGTGCTACTGTGTGCAATATTTCACGATCAATAAAGTGTTAGATAACAAAAATAGCATTTGTAAAAATCCTATTACTGTTTTTACAATTCTGAAGTAGTTTACATTTTATATTTCCATTGCATGTGATTGCATTATGTCTCCCAAGGACGTGATTGTTTGCACGACTGAGTGGTGTTTAATCTGCTCTCATTAGCAGTTCATGTTTGGTTAATCTTTGAAGCCCTTGATTGTTAGCCATAGGATTACTTTCACCGGTGTCATCTGTCTCCCTTCACTCTTTCAGCACTCCACTCTCTCTGTCACTGGATCTCTAGCCCAGGGCCTTCTATTTACAAAAAGGGTCTAGCCCAGGGGTGTCAAACTCATTTTAGCTCAGGGGCCACATGGAGGAAAATCTATTCCCAAGTGGGCCGGACCGGAAAAATCATGGTATATATAACTTAAAAACAACAACTTCAGATTGTTTTCTTTGAATTAATACGATCAACATACAACATAAAGCTGGAGCCTGAGGACAGTGTGTCCAAAATAGTACAAGCACAACATCACTATTAATCATAAAACACGTCAAGTTTATTTGAAAATTCTAAAGAAAAAGAACACACAAACACACAATGCCTCAGTGATTAACAGAACTGTTTCACAGATCACAGAACTATATCAGGGTGTCATTTCTCAGGCAGAAATGTAGATAAAAATAATGAAATCCTGTTCCCCAAACAAGTGCAAGAACCACAGAGTCAAGAATAGGTTAATTATACAAATAAAATAAAATCAATTAAAAACAATAGCACATCAACATAAAAACATATAAACATAAATCTGAAAGCGTTGCTCAAACTCCCGTAACAGTCCAGTTATTTTATCTTTGAACCGCTTCATGTCTGCCACATGTTGGGTCGCGCACACATTTTTCAGACAGGGGAAGTGAGCTGCATCACCACCGGCAAGTTGCGTCTCCCACAATGACAGCTTCAACTTGAAAGAACGTATGCTGTCATAATACTGCGTGACAACTTTGTTGCGCCCTTGCAGCTGTTTGTTCAAGTTATTCAGGTGCTCTGTAAAATCCACCATAAATGCAAGGTCCGGCATCCATTCTGCGGAATGAAATTCTAACACTGGTTTGCCCTTTTCTTCCATGAACTGTTCAATTTCTTCTCGTAAATTAAAGAAACGCCTCAGCACAGCACCTCGGCTTAACCATCTTACCTCAGTGTGGTATGGCAGGCCATAGATGTGGTCTTTCTCTCTGAGAAGGCTGTCAAACTGACGGTGATTCAGGCTTCTGGATCGGATGAAATTAACAGTTTGGATGACCACCTTCATGACGTTATCCATCTTTAATGACTTGCAACACAAAGCCTCCTGGTGCAAAATACAGTGAAAAGTCAAAAATCACGTCCTCCATTTGCAGATTGCACTTTCTCTCTGAACTTTGTCACAACGCCTGCTTTTTTCCCGATCATTGAGGGCGCACCATCTGTAGCCAGGCTGACAGCGCGGGACCAGTCCACTCCGACCCTGTCCAGCGCGCCGACGAGTGCGGTAAAAATATCAGCTGCTGTCGTTGTATCTGTCATCGGCACCAACTCCACGAACTCCTCGGTGACGGTCAATGTGTCATCAACTCCGCGGATGAAAAAATTGCCAGTTGTGCAACATCTGTAATGTCTGTGCTTTCATCAATTGCAACCGAAAACGCAATAAATGACTTTACTTTTGCTTCAACTGGCTGTCCAAATCCACTGAAAGATCGGAAATCCTGTCTGCAACTGTGTTTCTTGTCAGGCTGATATTTGCAAAAGCCTGCCGCTTTTCAGGGCACACAATCTCCGCTGCCTTCATCATGCATGTTTTTACAAATTCACCTTCACTAAATGGTTTTGAAGCCACTGCGATTTCATTAGCAATGAGGTAGCTAGCTTTCACTGCAGCGTCACTGATGTCTCGGCTGTGAGTAAACACAGACTGCTGTTTCTTCAGACCCGCCAACAGTTCATTCACCCTCTCTCATCTCCGCTGTCCTTGAAAGTTGTCATATTTGTCGGCATGAAGACTCACATAGTGGTGACAAAGGTTATATTCTTTCAGCACTGCAACATGCTCTGAACACACCAAACATACAGCTTTCCCATTCAATTCCGTGATTAAATAGGATGACAATTTTTCTTGGAACACTCTGCGTCCACTTTTCTCTTTTTTGACAGAGACATATTGGGGCAATGAGGGTGCCAAAGCACATAATGTTATAAGTAGAAGCCGTAATAAATATCGCGGGCAAAACAAAGTAGCTCATTGGCTGCACGTGCTTGACCTACTTGCTCTGCCCCGGTATAAACAGTTTGCTTGCTTAACACAATTGCTATTGCGCCATCCAGTGGACGCAATTGGAACAGCAGTTTATTTTATTGAAAAATTGCAGCGCATTTTTATACTTAAAAAAAATATATATATATATATATATATATATATATATATTTTTTTTTTATCATCTCGCGGGCCGGATTAAACCCGTTTGCGGGCCTGATTCGGCCCGCGGGCCGTACGTTTGACACCCCTGGTCTAGCCTATAATCAATGCCAAATACCTAAGTGTCAACATGGGAAGTGTGTGGGGAACACAGGAGGTTGGTGGCACCTTAATTGGGGAGGACGGGCTTGTGGTAATGGCTGGAGCGGAATAGTTGGAATGGTATCAAGCACATGGTTTCCAGGCGTTTGATGCCATTCCTTTTGCTCCGTTCCTGGCCATTATTATGAGCCGTCCTCCCCTCAGCAGCCTCCTGTGATGGGGAAACCAGACAGACAACCTTGACTCAGGAGGATGACTCAGTAGCTAACAGCACAGATCCATACAATGACAGAAATAACCACTCCTTTCAAAAGACATTGGATTGATAATGTCTCTGTCTGTAAAACCCTTTCAGTTTCCAATTATAATAAATAAAATACACATAGAAAGTACTCATGTAAAAAATGCCTAGCTTTAATTGGCCTATGGCAAGTGTAAAAATATGACCTAACTATTAGTGCTGTGGTGTGTTATTCAATAGCTTGTCAAGCTGCCTGCAGTTCTTCGTGTTTTAGTTGTGCTGTATATCAGCTGTTCACTGTATTTCTCACTGAGGAATATAACGCTGTAATGAACGTGGCCTTTGTTCATTGTGGGTGTGGCCAAACCGAGGGGTGTGAGCTAATGATGGGAAGTTCGGCTCTTTTCTGAGAGCCGGCTCTTTTGACTCGGCTCCCAAAGAAGAGCCGGCTCTTTCGACTCCCGAACGGCTCTTTATTTAGGATCTTTTGTAGCCTATATTTTACCTTAACTTTGAAAAAAAATCATGGTTTATGTGTTGAAAACCCTTTTGCTTTCAGTGTTTTTATGAGAGACCTTATAATGCCTAATTCTGTGCATTTATTCTGTGACAAAACCACTCTTACATTTGTTTATTTCAATTAAACTTTTTTATTGCACAAATTAACAATAAACTTCAAACAAATCCACAGAACAGAATCAAAACCAGAACCAAACTCCAGCAAACAGCATTAGTCCTCAGGGCAGGTTGGCATTCAGGAAGATCAGATGCCTCAGCTTGGATGGGCTGATAGGCCTGATACGATTTCGCCTCTCCGTGAGTATCTGCCCTGTTTTGGAGAAGATTCTCTCAGAAGGAACTGATGTGGCAACAATACATAGTCTCCCCTCCATCACATCAGTTGCAGTAGGAGAGGTTATACTTGCACGCATGGGGATGGCAGTAGACGTTACAGCAGCTGTTGTTCTGGTATGAGACACACCAGGATCAGTAGATGGTGAGCTGGCTTGCCCTCTCTCCTCTAACTGCACTGTAGGATGGACAGTTCTTGTATGTCTATGCAGGTTTGTGGTGGAACCTGCTCTTATAGTGACCTTCGTTTTGCAGTGAAGGCACTCTGCTTTCTTGTTCCCAATATCTTTAAACTGCAGCCAGATGCTGCTTCGCTTTCTAGTGTCACTCATAGTTAAACGACACGACAATGCAAGACGCACACACGCTCCTCAGTCCGCTCTGTCTCTCTCTTCACTTGCAGTGGAGTCAAGTGGTGTGTCTGCCCCGCCCCCTCTCTGTTTACACATCCTTAATTCTCACGTGAATGCCGCATGCTGGTCGCCATGCTGGCCAATCATAA
Organism: Coregonus clupeaformis; assembly: GCF_020615455.1. Classification (NCBI taxonomy): domain Eukaryota; kingdom Metazoa; phylum Chordata; class Actinopteri; order Salmoniformes; family Salmonidae; genus Coregonus; species Coregonus clupeaformis. Next base: position 1,632,386 of record NW_025533465.1, read on the forward strand.
CAGACCTCTGTGAAAGTGAAACCTAAGCAGCGAATGGGCAAAAAACTGGGAGCCGGCTCTCACTCGATGCGAGCCGGCTCTTCTGATTCACTACAAAGAGCCGGCTCTCAGAGCCGATGCTTGTGCGCATGACCCATCACTAGTGTGAGCTAGAGGATGGGTGGTATCTGCGTGTTCGCGTCACAGGTTAGTCCTAGCTGTCAATTACAAAATAAAACGTCTACAACTTTATATTTTAGGTAAAACTTGGAACGCATGTTGACAGGGAAATTAGCATGGAATCCGCAATTCTCTAGCGACTGTAATGGTTATGCATGAATGGTGCTGCTTTCGTCGTAGAGCTTTTTTCACGAGGACGTACACTAGGAGAGAAGAGAGCTAGCTAGTGGGCTACCGCTAGCTAGCTGATTTAGGAGAGCGCTAGCTAGTGGGCTACCGCTAGCTAGCTGACTTGCTAAATTAGCTAGCTAAGAAAGTGAAAGAAGACGGCAGCTGAACAGAAGCTAGACCAACTTACTCAGACCTATGCGACTAATATCAGGTAGTTATTTATTTATCTAGCTAGCCTTTCACTTATTTTGTTCACCTCACAACACATCGATACATTGAGCTAATGCACTGCAATTTGCATGTATTAAACATCTAGTGACCGCAAGACGGACCAATGAATACGACCCTGGTTGTGGCTGTATACAGTAGTATTGTTTTCTAGTCAATAACTTTGCTCTGACAATTCGTGTAGCTAGCTTGGTTAGGCTAACGTTACTTGTGCTTGTGGCTAAACTGGAAAGTGTGCTACTGGCGACAATGTTGCCGAAAATCGAAGGATTTTACACGTTTCTTGTCGAGCACACGTTTGCTGTGTCATGCGTCGCAGAGAACTATAGGCTGTGCTGACAAGTTATGCATGATATGTAGCTATCTGCCTCCGCAAGAAAGGGCACCACCATTTACCAGTTATGTTTAATATCCTCATTATTTTTAACTCTAGGCCAGGGCAAGTAATTGTACTCATTAGCACAAGCGTTCGTACCGGTGAATGGCGAGGAAGAGTCAGATTTTTGTCTGCATCCCAAGATTTGCGTTATTGGAGTGAAAGGAAATCTCATCACTTGTCAGCTGGCCTATAATGCCAGTCGTAATTGTACCGTCAAATGAGCTACATTTAGTCTGTAAAAAATATTCAATGAATTTTATGTTTTGAACATTATGTATTCTAAAAACGGTCACCTCAATGGCATATGCATTGCAGGAGAGAGGGGACGTTTTATATTTCCACTGGAACAGGGGAAATTGAACCGCAATTGATGTTGCTCGATATACGAAAGGGTCATAGTTTGCTGACAGCAGCATATAGTGCAGGAGAACAAGGTCAAAAGTGGATGGTGGTTGTCTGGTATGTGCGCCTCAGCCCTCCTAGGCAGTCAGAACCAGCTTGCCAGGTGAAGAATGCTAATGAATAATTGAAGCACATGCAGCATATGATCGGCATGCTCCAGGAATGTGTTCTGGAACAATGAGGCTTCTCTCAAACACAGCTATTTTATTGGTCCAAATGCTATCTTGATAATATTACAAATTCCTGATTGCTTACAGAGTTAGGCCATTCCAGGGAGAGCTGGGGTTATTGTATGGGCCACTGCAATAGCTAGGCTAAGGTCTCCTGTGATAGTGTTGATCAGCTTGACACAATGGCCTTTCCTCACATCCATAGATCTGGAGATTGAAAAATGATTTTGCTCAGAGCACATGGAACTGTGGAACGTAGTAGCCTATGTTAAACAGTAAATGTGTTTGTATCAGACTGAAGCTGCATTAGGCTGTACTGTACCAATGCTCCTTTGTACTGTAAACATGTGTTGATGTTGACACTGTAGACCCTGAGTGAACATGGGGTGTTCCCTATTGTCCGGCTGTCGCTCTGTGGGTCCAGTCCTACTTTCTTTTCATGTAGGCCTATAGGGGTAGAGAACAGTATGTAGTTATGACATGGTATCATAACATGGTATTTTTTGAGTATTAGAACCTACTGTACAAGTTTAATGTGCCAGTTATGGCATAGGTTAAAACATATTGGGCTTAGGTCTAGTGATATTAGAGAAACAATAGACTTTCTCCAATATCAGTAGAATCTCCCTGTTGGTGACCAGTCATCTAATCAGTTGCCTTACCCAATTGTAAGCGGCAGCACATTGTTTGTACTTGGAAAAGCGATTAGAACCTTAGAGAATATTGTTGTTGCTTCATCCAAGTAGCCATTTTCTCTGGATTTCAGATTCTTGTGGATTTAATGGTCGCAGATGCAGGTTTTGCAATGTTGGTATTGTAGTTCCTTGAACTCTGAGGGTCGAGGTGAGAACACATGACCAGTCATGGACCTCAGTCAAAGAGCCAGTAGCTCTGAGGACCTTTTTGAGTTGACTGAAAGTCCAATTCTTCATGAATCATAATCCCTCTTCTGGGAAAAGGAGGTCAAGGGACTGGGTGGCTGTTTCTTAGTACAGTGTAAACAGGGAGCATGGACCCCAAGCGCTCAGTTGATACTATGTAATAGTGCTGCAGTTGATCCATGCCTGTCCTCAGGCTACTCAACTATACTCTCCACCGCTGGACACTGCAGGGCAATGACCCCTACACACATACGCTGCTAGTTTCTAGACTTTGTCAGTCTTTCTACAGTGAGGGGAAAAAAGTATTTGATCCCCTGCTGATTTTGTACGTTTGCCCACTGACAAAGACATGATCAGTCTATAATTTTAATGGTAGGTTTATTTGAACAGTGAGAGACAGAATAAGAACAACAAAATCCAGAAAAATGCATGTAAAAAATGTTATAAATTGATTTGCATTTTAATGAGGGAAATAAGTATATGACCCCTCTGCAAAACATGACTTAGTACTTGGTGTCAAAACCCTTGTTGGCAATCACAGAGGTCAGACGTTTCTTGTAGTTGGCCACCAGGTTTGCACACATCTCAGGAGGGATTTTGTTCCACTCCTCTTTGCAGATCTTCTCCAAGTCATTAAGGTTTCAAGGCTGACGTTTGGCAACTCGGACCTTCAGCTCCCTCCACAGATTTTCTATGGGATTAAGGTCTGGAGACTGGCTAGGCCACTCCAGGACCTTAATGTGCTTCTTCTTGAGCCACTCCTTTGTTGCCTTGGCCGTGTGTTTTGGGTCATTGTCATGCAGGAATACCCATCCACGACCCATTTTCAGTGCCCTGGTTGAGGGAAGGAGGTTCTCACCCAAGATTTGACGGTACATGGCCCCGTCCATCGTCCCTTTGATGCGGTGAAGTTGTCCTGTCCCCTTAGCAGAAAAACACCCCCAAAGCATAATGTTTCCACCTCCATGTTTGATGGTGTTCTTGGGGTCATAGGCAGCATTCCTCCTCCTCCAAACACGGCGAGTTGAGGTGATGCCAAGGAGCTCGATTTTGGTCTCATCTGACCACAACACTTTTACCCAGTTCTCCTTTGAATCATTCAGATATTCATTGGCAAACTTCAGACGGGCCTGTATATGTGCTTTCTTGAGCAGGGGGACCTTGCGGGCGCTGCAGGATTTCAGTCCTTCACGGCGTAGTCTGTTACCAATTGTTTTCTTGGTGACTATGGTCCCAGCTGCCTTGAGATCATTGACAAGATCCTCCGTGTAGTTCTGGGCTGATTCCTCACCGTTCTCATGATCATTGCAACTCCACGAGGTGAGATCTTGCATGGAGCCCCAGGCCGAGGGAGATTGACAGTCCTTTTGTGTTTCTTCCATTTGCGAATAATCGCACCAACTGTTGTCACCTTCTCACCAAGCTGCTTGGCGATGGTCTTGTAGCCCATTCCAGCCTTGTGTAGGTCTACAATCTTGTCCCTGACATCCTTGGAGAGCTCTTTGGTTTTGGCCATGGTGGAGTTTGGAATCTGATTGATTGATTGCTTCTGTGGACAGGTGTCTTTTTATACAGGTAACAAACTGAGATTAGGAGCACTCCCTTTAAGAGTGTGCTCCTAATCTCAGCTCGTTACCTGTATAAAAGACACCTGGGAGCCAGAAATCTTTCTGATTGAGAGGGGGTCAAATACTTATTTCCCTCATTAAAATGCAAATCAATTTATAACATTTTTGACATTTATAACACAATTGCACATTTAATCCCCTTGCAAAATATTTTTCCAATAATGAAGGATTTATTTTCTCTTGTTTCTGCTCTTTTACCATCATCTCCTTTTCAATTGCTCTCTCCCTTGCCCTCCTGTCCCTCCTCTGCCACTGTGTTTTTCCTCCATCCCTTCCATCCTCCACTTCTTCGCCTATTCCCTCCATCCTTCCGGCCCCCCTCTACATTCCCCCTGCCAGTCTAGGGGTATTGTGTCTTCTGTACAGTAAGAGTACATGCCTCTCACCCTCTCTTTTCCTGTCTCTCTCCTGGTGTGGTATACTGTAGGTGAGTGATGGAGACGAGAGAGTTGACCGTGGTGGCTGGCAGCTTCGTGGGGTTTCAGTTGCTCTTCTCCGTGGCTAGCCCACTGTTCTCCTCAACCTTCACCCCTGGCTACAGCCGCCTGCCACCCACCAAGCTCACTGAGTGGAACTCCAGGTACAATACCCTTCCAACAGGCCTCTCTAGCAGGTTTCACATTATAGACTAGTACTGTACCCACTCTGCTATAACCCACCTTTATCAGACATTAACCCAGGCACACTGATATTCATGTGAAATCTGAGGTCTGAAATGATCAAAATGTAGGCTAACAAGTTAATGATTGTGTAGATATTGAATCTCTACATTGCTAGTGGACTGGTTTTGCGTTCAAATGGTTTTATTGTGCTGATACTGCAGCTCTAATCAGACAGGTCTTAATTATCTATCTACATTATCGTCATTTAGGTTGTCATGGGTCATCTTATCAACAATCCATAGTACACGTCAGGGGCTGGGCTTTGAATTCAAAGACCAGAAACGTGTAATTAGTTTGGGGTTAAGTTCAAAAGTTGCCAATTGCCGTTTTGTAATGAGGTACTCCATGTACTGGATGGTATCTCTTCTCTGGTATCAGTTTGTCTTGACCTGGTGGGCTGTACCCACCATTAACCCTTTACCAATGTTCCCTAAAAAACTGAGGCTGTACCCGCTTTAAGTTACAGTTTTAACAGTGTCCATGTAGGCTACTGTGGCTATTTGATCATAATGTAGGCCTCCATCAAAAACAAGGGAGAAAATGCATCCCATAACATTTTAACATGGAAATAGCTGTTCTATCATTCAGCCTACAGTAGCAGCTAATGTGTGGTGTTCAATGTAGGCCTACATTCCATGAGACTTTTGAAAAAAACATGCAGGGCTTGACATTAACCTGTTTATCCACTTGTCCTTCAGACCAGGAGATGACTGAAAATGTTGTGGTATTTGATGCAAGAAACCACTTTACAAAATAAAATGCATTATTATTTCCATACCATTATTACAGAGAATCAGACAAATTATGCTCCCCTCTGCCTTATGGCTACTTAGCTTATTCAAGCCGGTCTCAAAATACAACACTGCACCTTTTACCTGACTCGCTTTTCAAATATGTCTAGAAATGTACATGGTTGTGCTCTTGTAGGAAGCAGTCACTCCCCTATTGCTGACTACATATTATCTATAACTGGGCTAATAACTCACTAACTAGCAAAGGATATGAACAAAATGTGCACGTGGCTACATGTAGCTCTCGCTTTGATCTCAAAACAAGCGCTTCTACTCACGACCACGCATGCTGTAAACACAGTCCAGTTCAAAGTAAATGGCACAGATCCATATATGGTCTATTTGCATATAGAGCTACTGCAGTTCTGATTTGTTTATGTCGCACTGGTCTGTGTAGAGTACAGGCTGAGTAGTGCGTGTCAATGCAATAGAATTCTACTCCAATGCGTTCTGCCTACAACAAAATCTCTTGCATAGTTGGTTTTGTTTCGGTATGTTGCATTGAAAGTGGGTAATATTGCGTTGATTCGATCACAATTGCCACAGTAAAGGGAAATGTTGATCGTGTTAACAGGGAAATCTATAGAATAGTGGTCACCAACCTTTTCTGAGTCAAGATCACTTTCTGAGTCAAAATACAAGCTGAGATCTATCGCTCAGATTTTAAATAAACATGACTTAAAGAACGTACGCCTATGCAACATTAACCAATTAAAAACAGTAATGTAGCAATCAGGTTTGTGCAGTAAGCCATAGGCCCAATACATTATCACCGCATATTGGCTTTGCTTGAATTGCCCTGCCAATGTTTGTGACATTTTTAACATTTATAGTTCTATATTCAAGGTAGGCTATATGATCACACTGGTAATAGATCCGTTGTTGTATTACTTGTGAGGCACAGCTGAGTGAGCATACATTTAAATAATTAGCTTTTTATTTTACTGGGCTGATGGTGCCTGCATCTGATGGCCAGTCTCAGCAGACTGAGGGTCCGCCTCTCAACATCCATCCGCTCTCCCTTTCCTCCACTGACACTGACCAAAAAGGGACACCGTCTTCCAGCTGATGGCTGCATTGTTATAGTCGCACCGCATTATTTCTGTGTCATGCTTAAATTCATGTTGTTACTCTTATGAACAGAGAAAGTGAAATATTCTTCGATATTAAAAAGACCCAAGCGGCTAATAACAACAACACAAGCCTATTGATACACTTTCCTACCCATTCATTACTGCTGCAGTGCTTGTTGTAGGGCTGAGTGGAAATAGGAAGAACACACATTTTATGGCTTATAAGTGTTGAATACAAAGTGTTGACAGTGCTGAGTAAGAACTTCAACATGAACTCACTCATAAAAACAGCAGCTCTTTGCTGTATTCGTTGACAGTCTCTCTAGTCATGGTTTTGAAATCTCACAGTATCAATTTTGCTGTAGCTTTCCTTTATGCCTGCTATGTTACTGCCCTCACGGTAATCTGAGCCATCCGATTGGCCAGCGGTAGACCTATAGTGCACTTGATTTGCTCCGGGCCCGCCGGGAAGGCAGAGTTTGTACCTTCAGACATATGAATTGGTTCAAAATGGCAACAGTTCTCCTACCCGGCGCGCAGGGCAGCTGAATCAGGTGCACCTACTGCCAACAGCCCGAGACGAATAAAAAAGAAAAATAGGAACACAACGCTTTATCATTGGGTTTTTTACAGAAATGTTTGGCGATCGACTAGGAATGCCTTGGAGATATACCAGTCGATCGCAATCAACCTTTTTGTGACCACTGCTAGAAAGTTGAGTGAAGTTCAATCTTTGCTTCTCTCTGTGGGCTGATATTTCTTCTGAGTGGCAGTCCCAGGGCTACTGCGTGACCGCGGGCAGCTAAGAGGGAACATTGCCCTTTACCCCCCTGAGCCTCAGTTCATACAGTGGGTCATGCACACTGAACACTGCGACAGGATGTGTGTACCATGGCACAACAAGCCAAAGGTCAAGCACTGATAGTGGCTGCAGTTGGATTGCATAACGGCTCCGAGTGTGTCAGTGTGTTATTTATTTACGCCTTAGTTGTAAAGGGGCACAGAGAATATTTACAGAAAGCTGCACAGCAGGGATGTAAGCCTGAGGCCTGAGGCATAGGCTAAGGAACACAACGTCACTAGCTAGATATTCAAGTGGGTGAGCGGGAGAGCAAACGCACTTGCCCCTTCTGTTTCATAAGCGACTGTCGTTGACCCCCAAAAAATTCCACTCTGTCTTGGTCATGGCTGTTATACGCTGTCACAGTGACTTTATAATGGTGACACTAAAATAACATGATGGTACTCGTACAGTGGCTGGTCTGTGGAGCCAGTGTTGCCAGGCCTGTGGGACAGCTGGTGTGCCCAGGGTCTGGTGACAGTGAGGGGACTGTGTGTGAGGGCAGATAAGAGCCGTGGGAGCACTGGAGTTCTCTTCACTAGCCCAGATAAAGATTCCCGGAGGTCAACGAGACCTGATAATGGTTACACACACACACAATTCTCCTTCATATTAGTTCCATTGCCAAGGTTCCACATGGCCCAAATGAGCTTAGGTTTCTTCATTGTGTTCGCAGTGCTATAAAGGATGTTATTGTTATGTTACTTGAACTGTTTATTGGTATTACTGCTGCCGTGGTGGTAGTCTTGCATCATTCTCTGCCATTGCGCTAACTGTCCCTGTTTCTGTGTGCTTGCCCAGATTGGTGTCCACTGTCCATGCTCTGATTGTGGGCCTCTTCTGTCTCTACATCCTGTGGTTTGATGATGCCGTCAACGCAGACCCTGTCTGGTAAGATGAACTGAAATACTGTCTGTCACTCCATCAGCCATGGCTACTAGCCTACCCCAAGAGGGAGGGAAGGAAACAGAAGGGAGGGAGGGACGATCTATACATTAGGGGAATGATGGCGCTGCCATTCCCCACTGTCAGAGAGAAGTAGAGGAGAAATCTCAGTGGAGTCTCCAGAGAGGTGTATATTCAGTGGATTTGTCCTTTCATTGTCTTTTCTATGTTCTCTCTCCTACTGCTGACTGTGTGATTTACATCATTGAATCCTGAAAGAGAGGAATGGTAATTTCCTCCTATCCCTCACTCCCTCCCTATCCCTTCTCTTTCTCTGTCTTCTACTCTCTCTTCTCTCTCCTTCTGTTTCTCTTCCTCTGATCAGACAAGCCAGAGTCCTGCCAACAAGGCTCCTTTTCATAGCAAACAACAGCAGCCCAGTCTACAGCCCCCCCTCTTCCTTCTGGTGTGTCCCCCCCCTACCCTGACCCCCCCCCCCCCAGCAGCACCCCACATCTCTGGCTGTATGATCAATACAGCACTTCCCTCGCTCTCATTGTCTGTCTGTTGCTGATGGAGCGGAGAAAAGGGAAAGCAAAGGGCCAATGGGGAGGAGCCCCGCCACCACCCTTCATCTGCTCTGTCCTAATGTCTCACACATTTAGACTACTCTCTTTTTCCTTCTCTGTTCTTTGTTGTTCCTTTACTTTCATAGGGGTGTGATTGTTGTACCCCCCAGCCATGTTGTCTTGGTTTTTTCCTTTGTCTTTGTGTCTGTGTAGTATTGGTACTATCCTTTTGTGTCATTTACGTATTTGCTTTCCTGTCAATCTCTTTTAGTTTCTTACTTTTCCTCTTTAGACTGTTAGCCACGTTATTTTGCTAGCGCAGTAGCTAGTTCCTCTTATTGCAACACTGAATGGCGTAAGCATTAAATCTTCAGACAATCTGATTGCATTACAGCGTCATTTAGACATGCCACAGACTGGCATTGTGCTGGGCTTCACAGAATTAACCGCCCTAAAACCTGCATTGTGACAGATTCAGCTTCTCGCAACGTCAATCTGGTAGTTCTGCCAGGGTTTTGTCATCGTAATCCAATCAATCCGAAGCGTTTATCTGAGCTTGAAAAGTGCGATGTAACCAGTGGGAGCAGAATACAGACTCAATTGGTTTTAAACAATGGTGCTCAGTTGGTTGATCAGAGTTCACTGATGTAACCCCAGGTGTGGCTTACTGTAAGATTAAGATCACTTTATTGGTCAAATGCACACAAGGTCCAACCGAAATTGGACTTCTGCTTTTTAACCCAATCCCTCTGAAAGACACATACATACACGTAAATATACAGGTTTTGGAGAGGTACCACACTGTTGTTGTAGGGGGTTAAGTGCCTTGCTCAAGGACACAACGGCAGGCAATGGAATCTAGGATTTGATACCAGCAACCCTCTGGTTGCCAGCTCACTTCCCAACAGATTTTTCCCACGGACCCGGGATTCAAACTGGCAACCTTCCGGTTGCTGGCTTGCCTCTAACCGCTAGGCTATCTGCCGCCCTGCCGTACCTGGATCAGTGATGTCATCGGATAACCTTTGGACCCATTTCATCCTGACCCCTACTATCTGAAGTTTATCTCTTAGTTTTAACTGATTCACAAGTTTATCTATGAATGGCTTTGATTCTCTATATGGACATGGGTGAATAGATTAGGCTGATGGTAGGCTCCAGGATGTACAGTAGACATGATGAAGTGGAGAAACGATTGGCTGCACATAACATTGATCGTGGTTACATGAGTCTAGAAGTGGGGGTCAGAGAGGATGTTGCACTCAGACATACACAGACTGGTACGTTGGGGTGAAGGTTGGGAGAGGTGAGTGAGGGCGGTGTCATGTGGAGCCCTCCTCTCCTGTGTAATCCAGAGGGCACGTCGTGGTGTGCTGTTACAGAGGAGCCATGACCCAGCCCGCAGCAACAGGATCCCTGTGATGGAGAGAGGCCAATATCAGTTACAATGTCACTTTACTGAGGCAGACACACATTATTATGACCACAGTCACTTAGCAGATGCTCTTGTCAAGAGCCACTTGCAGTACAGTCAACACACAGGCCTAGGCAGTAAATGTGGCCCATGTGATACAATGAACCTATAACCATGGCATTGCCAAAACCTTGTCCAAGCAACTGAGCCATACAGTCCACTCCTACAGTCAAGAGAACAGTGGTACTCATTCTTACAGTATGTACTATATGCAGGCTACTACTCACACATGGACACACATCCTGACACGTATTTGTCCAAGAGCACACAATCACACAAGGATACAGCAGGCAAACGGAAACACACCCTCTATGTGAGCGCAACGCATTTGTCAACACAGTGCTGTTTAAACTGGACCTTCCCTGGACACAGTTATCTTTAGTAGTAGCAAGACTATGACTCATGATATGGCCATTACTCAGTAGACCAGGGGTCTCCAACAAGTCGATCGCAAGCTGCCAGTAGCTCGCAGCCCACCTATGAGTAACTCCTTAAAGAATTCTGAAGGTACATGCAATTTTCACGTGTTCCACCGCAAACTGTCATAAACAAACCTCACAAGTATCAAACACCGCAGGCTCCCAGCTACTATCTAATCAACGCAACGTTGACATTATCCCACCCCTGGTTAGCCACTATTGGCTTAAAAAGCCAAGCCTAGCACAATATCTGCCAATTAATTTCCAGCAATATTGCCGTGTCTGTGTGTGGTAAGCGCGTTTGTCTATCACTCCGTGTGTAGCCAGTAGATGTGATAACCGTCTTGTGGGTTGACAGAAATACTTTCCTCAACCTTTTCAATTAAATGTTAAATGACCAGATGCGCAATTAAAGGGGAATTTCACAAAAAATGCATTTTACCAGGTATATTGACAGTAAACATAATGCACTACTTTCTCTTGTGCAGTAAGGACCCGGGGAGAGAAGAGAAGAATGTGCCTATTTGAAAGCTAGAAAATAAATTGTAGCTTGTGACGTTTCATTTTAAAAAGTAGCTCTCATGCTAGTAAAGGTTGGAGACCCCTGCAGTAGACTCTGCAATAATACATTATGTAGAATGTTTTGTATGTAGAATGTTCTGTAGACTTCACTAGATTTATGTGAAATCGTAAGTAGCTTTTGTTTTAGTTTTAGCATTCATCTGTAATGTGGCAACTGTTATTCTGAAATAACACTTTGTTTTGTTTTTGCTGTACAGGGGGGAGCCTGGACTAGTGAAACTTAATGTGGCCATAACATGTGGTTATTTGCTCTATGGTGAGTCTCTCTCCTCATGTTTATCCTCTTGTATAATAATAATAAGCCATACACATTTCTCTGTGGACAGTAGATGGAAATAACAAGATGTGTGCTAACCACCCACTTGTTGTTCTGTGTAGACCTTGTGCTTCTGGCCACCAACTGGAGCACAATGGGGGACAGCTTTTTTGTCTGTCACCACTTGGCGGCGCTCTATGCATATGGTTATGTCTTGGTGAGTCTGGTGGAATAAATACCATGAGCACAATGGCTATTATTAGATGCTTCTTTGGTTCCTTTGGGTTTTGGTATTGAAATACTCAGTGTTCTTTTTAAAGGTGTTGCACATTTAGTTTGTTTTAGTTTATTTCTGCCCATGTCTATTTGTGGTAATACATCTTTATGCTCTGCAGTCTCGTGGCGTGCTTCCCTATTTCGCCAACTTCCGTCTCATTTCAGAGTTATCCACACCTTTTGTGAACCAAAGGTAAGCTAGCTCCACTTTTACTATAGTTTTATGAATACTCCTCCTGTTTATCAGCCCCTATCTCTGTCAGTGTTGACATTATTCCTGTTCTCCTCCATGTATAGGTGGTTCTACGAGGTGCTGAAGTACCCTCGCTCGGACCGCTTGGTGGTGGCCAACGGCATGGCCATGGCAGTGGTCTTCTTCATGGTGCGCATCTTCGTCATGCCGCCCTACTGGGCCCGGGTATTTTCCACCTTCGGCACGGAGGCCTTTGAGCGCCTGGGCATCGGTGCTCAGGTGGCCTGGATCACATCCTGCATCGCCCTGGACATCCTCAACACCATCTGGATGTACAAGATCGCCCGCGGCTGCTACAAGGTTATGATGGGCGCCAGCGGCAGGAAGGCCAAAGAGGTCTCCCCGCTCAAGCAGAACCATGTGAATACCCACACAGACTAAGAGATACTGGCAGGAGGGGGGGACATAGACAGAGACTCTGTGAAAGCGAGACAGGACTTCAAGGGCTCTTATAGCCCCTACTAGCCCCAGCCTTGCTATTCTCTCCATCCCCTGAAATCACGTAGCAGAATGGGTCAGGTCCTGATCAGTTTCAGCCTCACAGAATGAGACTGGTTCCACACTAGCTTCTGTACCTCAGTGTTTCATCGATGGTGTGGTGGTACCCTGGCTGGGTTTGGTTGGAGATGTCAGAGTAGCTGTTAAGTACACTCATTCTTGTTCAACTTCAACCTAAGTCCAGTCATCTGAAGTGCCTGTGATGGACAGGTAGAAAGCAATAAAAGAAGAAAACGTACCCTGGCTCTGTCAGAAACTCCCCCTCTCCCCCGGCCACCATCCTTTACCCTTTTCAGTTCCATGACCCGTCCACCCAGAGGAGAGCCTCCTGCTTGGCCCACAGAATAAGGACCTCTTAGTGTGCTAGTTTGACAGACAGAGATACCACAATGCCTCTTACTGCATTTGCTGTGGCCTCCTTTTTATGAACACCACCTACATCGCCACCAGACTGGTCCCCCGCTCACAGCAACAGTTCAGATTGAATCACCACTGGATTTCCCATCGACAGCCTGGATGCACATCCAGGGGAAAAGGAGACAGGGATGTGGGGATTGGATCCTACCGCTAACTCTCCAGAATCATTGTTTTTCATTGGATGCTTTTGCCTCATCTCATCCAGGGTCTGGCTCTGCTCTGTTTCGGACTCTGGGGTCTCAGTTATCCCATTTGTTCCTCCTGTTACTCAACCTCAAAACCAGGAATTGATATCAACGCGTCTTAACTTCACTACACTATCATAACCCTCTGTCACAGCGGAGTGGTTAAATCCATCCAGTTTGATACTTCTGTTCTACCTCCCCTGCCTTATAATGACTTGTCAGTCCCTCCATATGAGAATAATCACCTTCTGTAAAGATGTTTTAGCCTTTGAAAAGATCTCATCCAGTATCTCTAGTTCAGTGGACTGGAAAGGATGTTTTCTCTCTCTCTCTGGAGAGTTTCCCAGCCACTGCAGTGTAACACTACTGTTAAACTCCACACTTGTTCTCTATCTGAGGCACCGCTGGGGCTTTTAACTTCCATTTCTCTCTTCTATTTTCTGTGTTTTTGTGAGAACTGAATTTGGAACAAGAGCGGGTCCCTTTTGGGGGGAAGCATTCTCCTGGCTTAGGTGCTTTTCCGCCTACAGAATGTCAGCCATAGGAATGCTAGAAATATGATGTTCAAAATAGTTTATATAGATATTCATGTATGATCAATTATGAATTACCAATCTGACAACAGCCATAAACTGGCAATGTTATACTGTAGGTGTAGCTATGTGCTCTCATACTGTATAACTCAGTTGGAAATCTTCCTTTCAAATCAAGTTGATTTGATTGATTTCAATTCACAGAGCATGTTAAGAAAACTTTGGATTATGATGATTTATAGTCTCCCATAACTAGTTTGGATCACTAAACAGGATAAATATGAATTGCATTAATCTATGGGTTCCTCTGCAATTAATTTTAATCAGTGCATTTTATGTTTTTCACCCAACTGTATTGAGTGCATGTTAAGTGTTTTGTTTTCTGTCCCCCTCCTGTCCATAAAGCGTTGAGATCGTTTGGGACGGGGGTCTGAAATGTTCGACTTTTCACTGTGGAATTAAAGCACACTCCCCATGATGGAGCAATAACTTTTTGAGCCCCCTCCATGTACCACCGAGGAGGGTTGTATTGTCGTGCCTTTACGCAAACAGGAAATCTAATGCAGTCAGGTAGAGATTAGCATGACATTTTAATGTAAAACTAGTGTTTGTTTTCCTTTTTTTCTTGCTATTGTAATCTCTTCTCTCTATGGATACTGTTATGTATATATTTTTGTACCCTGCACAATAATGAATCCAGACAAGTATTATCCAAAGTTGACCCCTCTGTAGGGCCTGCTTGTGTTTCTTCTGAATACGGGAGCAGGCCTCGATATGAATGTTGTGGTGGTTTAGTGGTATTAGGAGGAGTGGGAAGTGGCTTAAAGAGGCACGCTGCTGGTTATGACCAGGATGAAGATGAGATTGGAAATGTAATTCTTGACATTTAGTTATTTAGCTACTTCAAGTCGGTTGAGAAGATAGTGGGATTCTGCTCACTCTTCTCACCCAGTCCTCCAATACTTCAAGCTGTGAATAGTGCAACATGTTTGTATCATTCATTAGTCAAGTACATGTGTAACCTGATAATGAGATTTCTGGTTCTCCAGTAGGCTGTGGTGTGCATTTAAGTCAGCTTCGGATGCCTGTGAAAGAGGTTGTACTTCTGTCCAATGTTAGCACAAACTGTTAGTTGGATGTGTAGTGTTTGTCACTGACTGCAGTGCGTCTGTGGTGTGTTGAATTGCAATGTAGACCTCTGAGTGATTTAAAATCGTCAAAGTTTTGGTTTTTGGAAATGAGGAAGTGACATGGCGGTTTCAGTAACATCAAGCCCGAGTGCACTTGTATCGGCAAGAAATAACCATGTGGCCTTTTATCTCTTTTTGAAAGGCTAACATTGTGTATTTAGAGAAGGTACAAATGGTCTCAGGCCCTGGTGAAAAATTAGGACATATTGTAGCTCCTGGAAGAACTGGTAGGACCGTTGCATTTATTTCAGCTGCATTGCAGGTATTTTCATCTTTGTAAGGTTGAACTTAGCAGCATCACAAGACTTTTAGCCATTTGGTACTAAATGCCATGGATTGGCCAGAAAATAACCCAATGAAGTCTTGCCCCAGCTCTTTGTGGACTCTCTCGGATAGTCTTGCTTCACCTGTGGAGCATATTTGTAGACCGCAGCAGTCGCATCATTTAAGTCACAAGGAGGTGCGGAGATGGAATACATTTAAGGCAAGAAAATAATTAATATAAAGTGATGATAGTGATGATGATCGTAATGATACGAGTGAACACAAACTAATGAGGAAAAAAAGCATAGATCAAATGTTGCCAGTGTTTTTCTTTTTTGTTCTTTTTTTCTTTTTTAAATTTCTTATTTTAATGCAATGCAATTTGTTACATTATTATTTTCTGAATATTTTAATGTGAAAAGAACAATACACAGGCCTTAGGGCCCCTGTCTCAACACCATGTGACTTAGATTGTCTACAATGACCACTACTAATGATGTCATTGTAGCACTGAAAGTTGAGACTTACTTGAAAGTTTTGCTCTTCAATAAATTTGAAGACAGACATTTATTTTTGTCTCAATCATTGCTTTCTGGCTTCAGAGTAAGAATTCAAACACCATTGACTTTCATGTATTTTGTTTACACTGGTGTACACAAACTGAGACAATTTTATGAAAAATACTGCATGTTGGATGCATCATAGTATAGTAGTCAGAATGCGTACAGCAGTGTTCTGAGGTTGGGTGGTTCTAAGCCTTCAAAGGTATGTCTGGCTCAGTCCAGTCCAGCTAGTCCATCAAATTTTAATTGTCACATGCTTCATAAACAACAGGTGTAGACTGACAGTGAAATGCTTACTTACAGCCCCTTCCCAACAATGCAGAATACATTAAAAAAGTAAGACGAGAAATAAATACACAATGATAGCTTGGCTGTATACACGGGGTACCAGTACAGAGTCGATGTGCAGGGTATGAGGAAATGTAAGTAGATATGTACAAATAGGTAGGGATAAAGTGACTAGGCAACAGGATAGATAAGTTACCTGTGTGAGAGGGTGCCAGCTACCCCTGATTTCTGCCCATTCTACAGTAGTTAGAGAGAGGTGGAGAAAGAAGCAGCTGAGCCACTGTTGGGCTCTGATTGAATCCAGCTCTACAGGGTGCGCCGGTCAAGGGGCTGGGTCACAGACTGTGCCTGGAGAGCTTTACCAAACATGGTCACATGAGACTCAATGAAAATCTTTTCTGCTACACACTCATAAAACACACACCAAGTCACCTACACTAGCACACAACATAAATACACAGACGTCAGTGCTTGTAATGTTTTTGTAGTTTGACTGAATCTGCAAATCAGTTGGTGCTACTTGTGTCACATCTGTATGTAGATAGTGTATTTGAAAACACGGATTCGTTAATTTAGGTCTAAATATTTGTGAAATCTCCTTTTCCATTTTTACATAGCATCTTTCCAGCTTTCAGCAGTTCCATTCAGCCTGCATGCTCCCCATGTCTTTAGCCAGCCCTATTGAGCAACATATTGTTACATTAAAGTAATACATTCATTATTGGGATGTTTGAGGAGGTATTTATGCAGAAAGCTTTCCCAGACTAAAAAACAACAACTCTGAAATCAACATTCCAGACTTCTGAGAGGCTATAAAAATAACAGATTTGTTTTACAAGGTACTTAAAACCCTTGACAATTCAGTGGGGATTTCACATGACTTTTAACCAGTTTATCAAATAGCACTTTGCGATCAGCTATTATACACAAACACTTTATAAACGCACCCAGACACTTGGGATTAATTAACCAAAAAATGTATTAGTCAAGCCTAGAAGTGATTTAAACTTTCAGTCCTACTGTACATAGACAGCCCAAATTATGATGCTAAGTACCCAGCCTTCTGAATTCTTCTCAGCCTAGGTTGAGGAGGCCTTCTACCATAAATAGCCAGGCAGACTGAATGAGTGTGTGGAGAGGGGGGAGCTGGAACTTTGGAAATGCCCCTCTACGATCCACAACAGCAGTTCTGTCTCTCGCTGCTTCTCCATCTTTCTCAACAGTTGTAGCTACACACGTGCACGTTATTTCTTTGCTTTGTCAAATATTATGACTTGCACAATTTGTCTGCCTCTCTTGGATCTCTTAGCTCTCCCAAAGCCTGTCTTCTCTTCTCAGCTCCCTTTGCCTGAGCTCTGTTTTTAGCCTAGCTGTCTTTCCTACCAAGGTATACCCTCTCTAATGGCTCTTTAATTACTCTTGTGTTTCAAATTCAGTTTGAGTTTAAAGTTGTAATGTTATCCGAACCTTGTCATCTCTTCAAGACAGTATTTCCAGTATGTTAGCATTCAAATAAACAGACCATCGTAACAGAGGTTTCCAATCTGGAGGTGTGGTATGTTCCCTATGCTTCCTGTCACTGGATGATACCTCTACCTCACCTCATATGTTCTGTTGTAAATGACCCAAAAAAGACCCACAGCACAGCAAATATGTAACAGTAGTTGATTATCAGTTTGAGGGATTCCACTTTCACATCACATTACATCTTGGCTGCTACTCCAGCCAGTTATGGCCCTTCCTTCTCCCATCATGCCCAAATAAAGTGTCCAAATTCCTCCTGTGTGCCTCTTCTCTCCTTGAGATGTTTATAAGATCCTTGCTTGGTCCCGCACTCAGCTACTCTCTCTCTGCTTGTGCGCTTCTGTATTTCACTGGCAGTCTGTTTATGGCCACATTACATAAGGCTCCACTATAATTTTAGTTTGTCATCACAGTCGCAGCCTCATACCTAAAGCAAGACTTTAAGGTGAGCTTTAAAGGGGCAATCAACAGCTGCTACATCCATTTTTAGACATAAATTAATGATATGTATCCATTGATTCTTGAAGAATTTAACTTAAATGCCTCATGAGCTTAGTTTTACTGTCGTACCCCATCAGAACCCAAAATATAAGCCTGTTTTACTCCAATGTTTGTAAAGAAAGTAAATGTAAACAAACACTTTATAGCCTCAAAACATGGTTAAAACTATAATGTTGATATCATGGATGGTCATTCCTTGCATCCATAGCTCTGTCTATGAATTTGAGAGTGATTACATTTCTCCAGTTCCATCCCTCAGATTTTTACCAAAACAGTGGTTATTGTTTCAACTGCTGATTGGCCCTTTATGGTTTATGAGTCCTATCTTCACAAACAATCTCTATCTAAGCTTTGCTTAGTGCATCTTTTTCTGGTTATTGTGAAAGTGTGCACACTCAGATTCACAGTGTTCCTCAAACTCTTTTCATGACTATGTCCTGTTATTAAATGTAAACTATTGGGTTATAACATAGTTGTTAACATTATTAATGGTGCTCAATAGTTAGATCAGTAGCTCAGTAAGAGTCTATGCTTGGTAAACTCTTGGTTTATACACTATAGGCTACTGTGTGTAAAGATGTCTGCCAAACTCAAACTTCTACTACCACTACAGCTAGCCTATCAGGCTGAAACTCATCTATCGTCTAAACATTCTTGACATATTTTACGCAACAATGCAGTGCAATTACAAATGTCTGAGCTGAGGCATTGATATTACTCTTCTCAACCCAAATCTTACTTTTATAATGTTGGCAGGTCTGTGATCTTCTAGAAACCATTATAAAACAGGTTGTTCTCCACTGGTGGACATAGTTAATTTGTTTTGGTCGCAGGCAGAGAAGGTCCACCTGACTTCCTCTCTTCTTCATTTGAGAAGCCCTGCAAAAAAACACACTTGTGTCCCAACGATATGCTCCAACGTGTAATTACACTGTAACTGGAATATGTCATTAATTGTCCATCATTGTCTACAAACCCCTATATTAAAAACTACTTGTAATCATCATTGTGAGCTTTGAACTCCACTATTCCAGCACTCCCACAGCACCACCATAACCCCTTTCCCCATCCTCCATTCCCCTCAAAGTGCTCTTTCCAGAACCTTCCCCTCATGCCCTGTCTGTTAACGCATTGCCACCATATGTGTGTGAGAGTGAAAGTGGGACAGACAGCAGTAGGGTGAATCATCATACGACTCTGGGGAGCAGTGCTGCCTGTTCCCCTTTGACGCTCCACAGCCCGCTGGCTTTTGCATTCCATTCCCTTGTCATCTGCCTGTGGACGAGCAGATCAGTGGAGTGAAACACTGGGGTATAAGAGGAAAACCAGCTCATTGTTCCAAGTGACGTCAGGCCCCCAAGCCATATAGGTCACACCAACGACCTCAAATCAAACTCTATGGAACACACTATATGTGTGGGTATAGGGCGGTGTATGGGGGTGGTGTATGTGTAATGACAAGATGGCAGAAAAACACTTGCCAACAAGGGTGTTTATCACTTTTTCTTGGCTTCTTTTCAAAGAGATATTGTGGTGTCGTGTCGAATGCTGGTGGGTATTGCTGTCGATCAAAGAATCCCTTACGCTGTATCGTTGGTTTAGAGACTTTTATTAAGACCACGAGGTTACAGCCTAAGTACAGACGCGATGTCCGGAGAACCAGACCCAAATAAATCTTACTGCATTCTAACTCTCCGTCGTTGCTCCCCCCTTTATATAGCCTTCCAAGAGTTGAATGGCGCCCTCTACTGTTCAATCCCCGTATCTTACAACCCACTTCCTGTCTGTCATATATGACGTCACGCTAAAACCTTCCCTCTTGATAGCAACAATCAACCTTCTTTCAGTTCCATTTAAACAACATTTAACACCATCATATTGTCAATACACTACAATATCAACAACAACAAAATTAGTACATTTACATCATTTAGCAGACGCTCTTATCCAGATCGACTTACAAATTGTTGCATTCAACTTATGATAGCCAGTGGGACAACCACTTTTTTTTTTTTTTTTTTATGGGGGGGGTGGTGGAAGAAGGATTACTTTATATTATTCCAGGTATTCCTTAAAGAGGTAGGGTTTCAAGTGTCTCCGGAAGGTGGTCAGTGACTCCGCTGTCCTGGCGTCGTGGGGGAGCTTGTTCCACCATTGGGGTGCCAGAGCAGCGAATAGCTTTGACTGGGCTGAGCGGGAACTGTGCTTCCGTAGAGGTAGGGGAGCTAGCAGGCCAGAGGTGGATGAACGTAGTGCCCTCGTTTGGGTGTAGGGTCTGATCAGAGCCTGAAGGTAGGTGCCGTTCCCCTCACAGCTCTGTAGGCAAGCACCATGGTCTTGTAGTAGATGCGAGCCTCAACTGGAAGCCAGTGGAGTGTGCGGAGGAGCGGGGTGACATGAGAGAACTTGGGAAGGTTGAACACCAGACAGGCTGCAGCGTTCTGGTTAAGTTGTAGGGGTTTAATGGCACAAGCAGGGAGCCCAGCCAACAGCGAGTTGCAGTAATCCAGACGGGAGATGACAAGTGCCTGGATTAGGACCTGTGCCGCTTTCTGTGTAAGGTAGGGTCGTACTCTGCGAATGTTGTAGAGCATGAACCTGCAGGATCGGGTCACCGCTTTGATGTTAGCAGAGAACGACAGGGTGTTGTCCAGGGTAACGCTAAGGTTCTTTGCACTCTGGGAGGAGGACACAATGGAGTTGTCAACCGTGATGGCGAGATCATGGAGCGAGCAGTCCTTCCCCGGGAGGAAGAGCAGCTCCGTCTTGCCGAGGTTCAGCTTGAGGTGGTGATCCGTCATCCACACTGATATGTCTGCCAGACATGCAGAGATGCGATTCGCCACCTGGTTATCAGAAGGAGGAAAGGAGAAAATGAATTGTGTGTCGTCTGCATAGCAATGATAGGAGAGACCATGTGAGGATATGACAGAGCCAAGTGACTTGGTGTATAGAGAGAATAGGAGAAGGCCTAGAACTGAGCCCTGGGGGACACCAGTGGTGAGAGCATGTGGTGCGGAGACAGATTTTCACCACGCCACCTGGTAGGAGCGACCTGTCAGGTAGGACGCAATCCAAGAGTGAGCAGCGCCGGAGATGCCCAACTCGGAGAGGGTGGAGAGGAGGATCTGATGGTTCCCAGTATCAAAGGCAGCGGATAGGTCTAAAAGGATAAGAGCAGAGGAGAGAGAGTTAGCTTTAGCAGTGCGGAGAGCCTCCGTGACACAGAGAAGAGCAGTCTCAGTTGAATGATCAGTCTTGAAACCTGACTGGTTTGGATCAATAAGGTAATTCTGAGAGCGATAGCAGGAGAGTTGGCTAGAGACGGCACGCTCAAGAGTTTTGGAGAGAAAAGAAAGAAGGGTTACTGGTCTGTAGTTGTTGACATCGGAGGGATCGAGTGTAGGTTTTTTGAGGAGGGGTGCAACTCTCGCTCTCTTGAAGATGGAAGGGACATGGCCAGCGGTCAAGGATGAGTTGATGAGCGAGGTGAGGTAAGGGAGAAGGTCTCCGGAAATGGTCTGGAGAAGAGAGGAGGGGATAGGGTCAAGCGGGCAGGTTGTTGGGCGGCCGGCCGTCACAAGTCGCAAGATTTCATCTGGAGAGAGAGGGGAGAAAGAAGTCAAAGCATAGGGTAGTGTGAGCAGGACCAGCGGTGTCATTTGACTTAATAAATGAGGATCGGAGTGGAGGGAGTGAAAAGATGACAGGTCCGCAGGGAGTCTAGTTTTCCTCCATTTCCGCTCGGCTGCCCGGAGCCCTCTTCTGTGAGCAAGCAATGAGTCTTCAAGCCACGGAGCAGGAGGGGAGGACCGAGCCGGCCGGGAGGATAGGGGACATAGAGAGTCAAAAGATGCAGAAAAGGAGGAGAGGAGGTTTGAGGAGGCAGAATCAGGAGATCGGAGGGAGAAGGATTTAGCAGAGGGAAGAGATGATAGGATGGAAGAGGAGAGAGTAGCGGGAGAGAGAGAGCGAAGGTTGCGACGGCACATTACCATCTGAGTAGGGGCAGAGTGAGTAGAGTTGGAGGAGAGCGAGAGAGAAAAGGATACCAAGTAGTGGTCGGAGACTTGGAGGGGAGTTGCAGTGAGATTAGTAGAAGAACAGCATCTAGTAAAGATTAGGTCAAGCGTATTGCCTGCCTTGTGAGTAGGGGGACGGTGAGAGGGTGAGGTCAAAAGAGGAAAAGAGTGGAAAGAAGGAGGCAGAGAGAAATGAGTCAAAGGCAGACGTAGGGAGGTTAAAGTCACCCAGAACTGTGAGGGGTGAGCCATCCTCAGGAAAGGAACTTATCAAGGCGTCAAGCTCATTGATGAACTCTCCAAGGGAACCTGGAGGGCGATAAATGACAAGGATGTTAAGCTTGAATGGGCTAGTGACTGTGACAGCATGGAATTCAAATGAGGAGATAGACAGATGGGTCAGGGGAAAAAGAGAGAATGTCCACATGGGAGAGATGAGGATTCCTGTGCCACCGCCGCGCTGACCAGATGCTCTCGGGGTATGCGAGAACACATGGTCAGACGAGGAAAGAGCAGTAGGAGTAGCAGTGTTTTCTGTGGTAATCCATGTTTCCGTCAGCGCCAA
The DNA here is from genome assembly GCF_020615455.1 of Coregonus clupeaformis. NCBI lineage: Eukaryota > Metazoa > Chordata > Actinopteri > Salmoniformes > Salmonidae > Coregonus > Coregonus clupeaformis. The sequence continues at coordinate 1,655,035 of NW_025533465.1, forward strand.
GAAGTCGAGGGACTGGAGGGTAGCATGAGATGAACTCAGCCTTGTTGGCCGCAGAACGGCAGTTCCAGAGGCTGCCGGAGACCTGGAACTCCACGTGGGTCGTGCGCGCAGGGACCACCAGGTTAGAGAGGCAGCAGCCACGCGGTGTGAAGCGTTTGTATGGCCTGTGCAGAGAGGAGAGAACAGGGATAGACAGACACATAGTTGACAGGCTACAGAAAAAGGCTACAATAATGCAAAGGAGATCGGAATGAAATGAACTAAACATCTGGGAAAGCGAGAGAGCGGGGCCTCCCTCACTTACGTTTCACTTAAACACTCAAATATAACTCTCCCAACTTCCACTTTAGAAATTATAATTGTTGTAAACTACAGCGGTTCAATGTTTTCTAGGAATAGACTCTAACTTAGTTTATTCAGCTAGCTAAGTTGGTACAGTATTCTTCCGTGAAAACCGTCCAGGGCACCGAATCCTATGACGCCATAGCCAACTAGCATGCCAGCCTCCAATAACACGGTTTAGCACCAATACTCGGTTACAACAAACCACCAGTGTGTTAACACGCCAAACAGATCATTTCAACAAGTAGATTCAAGTATTTAGTTCCAAGTTTGATATGGAAAAACCTAGACAGGAATTGTAGAGCATCAGGGTTGAAAATGGTAAAGGAAGAATACTTATCAAATGTGAATCACTAAGTAAATACATTTGGAATACATTTCATGTATTATTATCAGGATTAATCATATTGCTATTCATCCTGAAATCATTTTACATAAGAAAGTGATCAATCAAAGATGCTCAAGTGAGAAAGTATCCATTTAGCCTACCTTTTTAATATCTGCTTTCTTAACCGTCCTTGACCATGACCATAATTAGGGTTACACTGGTCTTGAACCTCTTTGCCCAACAATATAAACCAAGGTTCTTCAGGTTTATGATGGATTGGTCAATATTTTCAGGCCTGACAAATATAGCTATAGGTCTATGAATTTGTGATGTGCTTGATATTTATTTCATTTGGTAATGAAAGTGAAATTGGATGCAGTAAAATTAGGAAATTGAAAAGGATCCTCCATCCAATTCCCCTTAAGGTGGAAAAAGTGACACTGAGCGAGTCTAATGCCATTCTGGTGACATCACCCAGAGGAAGAGGCAACGTCGGGATTGGATGGTGGCCCTAGCCAATCGCGCCGCACTCCAGAAATCCACAGATGGGAAGAGTTTAAAAAAGATTGAGAAAAGAGTTGGAAAGTGGTCCACAGCCTCACCAGAGCGAGCAGAACGGTACAGAATCTGAATACTCCTGCAACATCCGCGGGTCTGTCAGATCCATTGGAGTCCAGGGATAAAGAGGACTTTGCTGTGAGTTTTCTCGTGCCAGGATAGTGGGGTGTATTTCACAATTTTAAAATCTCTGTGAATAATCAAAGATAACTATGTCAAAGAATTTCAAAAGTGGACCATCCTTCGGACTTTCTGCCGAGGTCAAAAGTAAGGTATGTATCTCGCATGTCATGTAGCCTTAGCTTTCCTTTTAAATGCTTTCCATTTAATTGAAATGAAAATAATGGGGTCTTTGCGTAATTGACATCAGTGGGCCAAGAGAATGGTCGCGTTCAGGAATTGGCGCACTTCACGCTCGCATATCTTGTTGTCAGCACGTGCATCCTCTCTGCTTTATTAGTTGTAGGGGAACCAATGATATATCGAGGGCCAATATTATATTTTGGCTTTCTGTTAGGAGATTTTGTCGAGTAGGCTTTTTGGACTGTCTAATTGGACTGTCAAAGGTGGTCATGGATTATTCATTAGGCCTAGGGCCTAGGCCTATACTGATAAATGGTAGCCTACCATACTGACAGTTTACTTCATCGTTTAATATGTGAGGGCATCCAAACTAATTTTCTCTGATTGATAACTTTGAACTGGGTCGTTTAGATTACAGGTGAGATCACCTCACCTGTCTGTCACAGAGCACAATGACATAATTACTCCCAGATGAGCCCACAAGGCCTGGTTTCAAGGTGTCTCTAGAAGGCTACCAGTATGTATATATTTTTTAAAGGGGCAGTCTGATCACTACATTCATTTTTTGACTTTTAAATTCATGATACCCATTGATTCTTGAAGAATATGACTTATAAATCCTTCATGAGCTTAGTTCAATTTTCTTATCCCATCATCAGAGCCCGTCAGTGGTTACATTTCTACAGACCCATCCCTAAGATATTTACCAAATCAGTGGCGGGTTGGACCGCTTTGTTATTGTTTGAACTGCAGATTGCCCCTTTAAAGTCTAGGCAAGGACTAAATTAGTCATCAACACCAACCATGGCTGTCAACACCCACTGATGTTTGGGAGAGATTGTATTTTCAGTGACAGTGCGATTACAGCGATGCACAATATGTGTGCATGTGTCATAACTGCTGACAACCCATGTTCAGTTTGGACACAGCATGACTCTGCCAATGGGATCAAAGAACTATCACAGGATATTCCAGAACTCTCAACTCAATGTCTGTCAATGACAACTGAATGTGTTATCCCTATCATCAACCTTATTGTGTTGGAAGAGCCCTGGTTCCTGCATACAAAGTGCTTTCCTGTCCACACTTTCATAGGGGCACTCTCCAAACAAACATTTCCTTATACTTGGCCATCATGGTCATTAGTGCTGTAGTAATATATATATATATATATATATATATATATATATATATATATATATATATATATATATATATATATATATATATATATATATATATATATATATATATATATATATGGTAGTTGTGAGGCCATGGAAGGTCATAATGCTGATGTCAGATTGTGGATGGTAAATGCCAGTGGCATGACATCAGATGACAGTGGATATGCTCCAGAGACTGACAGACAGGTACGTCAGCAACCTAAACCTCCTTTTAAGGTGTCCCTGAGCTCTGTCTTACAACCTGAGCAAGTGTCTCTCTGTAAACAATTTACACTCCAGTGGGGAATGACAAAACACTGTTGAGGCAGACAGAACAAGGCCTTGTGGATTCACTGGAATGTCAACCTTCAACATGATTGTTTGTATCCAGGGGTGAAAGTACATTTAATTTATTCACGGTACAGGGACCTCCTATGTGTGTACACACTTTAAAAAAATCTATATGGGTCTAATTATAGAATTGAATATAGAATCCCTATTAATTTAATAGGATCTCTACGGGCCTAATAGTAAAGATTTGTCCTTTAACTTTTAAAATGTATTAGCCTACATTTTAATGTGGCATAAACAGGACCTGTCATGTGTTTTCATCTGATTGTCAATTAATTACTTCAAAAGGCAGGGACGTCTGAACAACAGGGGGCGGGAATAGTTTTTAAGCCTCATTTAGATATTTTTCTGCTTATAATTTTAAAACATTTGTTTGTCAACTTGTCTATAATTAGATCCTTGCAGCATCTCTTCTGTGATTACTTGATGCTCATCTCGAATACTAAATAAAGCCTTGCTAATAATGTCATAAATCAATAGAATGATCAATGCATTATCAACAATCTATACTGAACAAAAATATAAACGCAACATGTAAAGTGTTGGTCCCATTTTCAATGACCTGAAATAAAAGATCCCAGAAATGTTCCATGTGCACAAAAAGCATATTTCATCCCTGTTAGTGAGCATTTCTCCTTTGCCAAGATAATCCATCCACATGACAGGTGTGGCATATCAAGAAGCTGATTAAACAGCATGATCATTACACAGGTGCACCTTGTGCTGGGGACAATAAAAGGCCACTCTAAAATGTGCAGTTTTGTCACACAACACAATGTCACAGATGTCTCTAGTTTTGAGGGAGCGTGCAATTGGCATGCTGACTGCAGGAATGTCCAACAGTGCTGTTGCCAGATAATTTAATGTTAATTTCTCGACCATAAGCCACCTACAATGTCATTTTAGAGAATTTGGCAGTACGTCCAACCGCAGACCACGTGTAACCACGACAGCCCAAGACCTCCACATCCGGCATGGAGGGAGGGAGGGGGAAACTGTGGTGTATTTCTGTTTATAATAAAGCCCTTTTGTGGGGAAAAACTCATTCTGATTGGGTGGGCCTGGCTCCCCAGTGGGCCTATGTCTTCCCAGGCCCACCCATGGTTGCGTCCCTGCCTAGTTATGTGAAATCCATAGATTAGGGTATTTTGATATTTTATTAGGATCCCCATTAGCTATTGCAAAAGCAGCAGCTACTTTTCCTGGGGTCCACACAAAACATGAAACATGACATAATACAGAACATTAATAGACAAGAACAGCTCAAGGACAGAACTACATACTTTTTTTTAAAGGCACACATATCAATACATACACACAAACTATCTAGGCCTAATGAATTTATTTCAATTGACTGATTTCCTTCTATAAACTGTAACTCAGTAAAATTGTTGAAATTGTTGCATGTTGCGTTTATATTTTTGTTCAGTATAGTTGACATAGGTAAAGTTTATCTTTCATTTCTGCTTCTCTCATGGAGCGAGGACGTCTAGGGACCAGGGAGATTTCCAAATGACATCAGTTTGACCGGTTTAAAGGAAATGAAAAGCTGTGAAAACGATCCAACATGTTTCTGATAGTATTTCAGTTTGTCTTGATGCATATTTTATGTGGTTGAAAATTTTAATAATATAGCTGAAAGAAATTGCACGTTAAGGCTACACAACAGGTCCCTAAAAGCGCTCAATCGCATTCTATCAAGATGCTGAAATAAATAAATCATATTTCTCCACCCCTGTTCCCGAGACAAAATTAACATTTGGTCTATAATTTTACTGTGAGGAACACAATTCTGCAAGAGTTCATATTATAATAGGCTACTGTACGTGAGGCCTACAGTCAGTGTCCTGACTTCAGTTACTATTCCAACTATTAGGCTACTCCACTCTAAAATAATTCTGGCATCTATACAGTAGTGCCTTTTGATAAATGCAAAGAGACCACTTACAAAACACTAAAAAGTGTTATGAATGACATCGTCATTCATTAGGCCTACACAGGTCTTGTAACCTGAATTGATGCGTACACTGCTCTCCGCGCGTGTCTTGGCCACTCATGTCTGCCTTGACAAAATGTCTGTGTTATTGTTGAACCACACTGCATTTTGGAGTGTAGTCCACAAGTTTTAAAGTCTTCGCTCATTTTTTCATGCGAATGACATGCGGTATGATAAATAGTGTGATAGCCTACAGCTTTCTTGAAATCTATGTTTTAATTATTGTGATAGGCTCATGTTTTACCAGTATGGTGTACACCCACTAATTATTTTGCTGGTACTCCATACCGGACCGTTCCGGCTTACTTTCACCCATTTGTATCTACCATACACTTATTCATATTTTATTTAGGATCAACTTACACCATTTTATTCCTTATGCCATGGCCTACACTGATTTAATTTATATTCTCTCCACTGAGTTCATACATGAAAAACAATGATATAATCAATGGATTGGTACCAATTTTGGCATCTAGTGCCAATTTTGGCATCTAGTGCCAATTTTGGCATCAAAGACTTATACGTCTTTAAATAAAGGAACCAGTTCTGAATACATTCCTGACCTCCACAATGAAAAAGTTGAATCAAACTCCGACCAAAATACCTTGGCTGGATGCAAGTGCTGTCTGCAGGTCTTGGCATCTCATTATCAGGTGTGGTTTGCCTGAGTAGATCGCCTCACTGTAAAAGACAGATTCTGGAAAACCCAGAGGTGAGAGAGGGAGCACAGAGAGGAGTAATAGGGAGAGCTGTTTCTCCCAAGTTTGGTGTGATGAACTGAAAGCTACGCAAACCCTGCTGCTTTGAAATACCTGTTTGTGTTGGCTCCTGGTCTCACAAGCACTCTCCCAGACTGTGAGTGCGTAGAACATTCAGAAAAGGAGAGAGCGCAGAGCGAGAGGGGGGCTACAGACCCACCATAGAATCTCTGGTATTAGGGGGATGCGTTTGTGCCAAAAAGGAAATACAAGGAAGTGGAGAATCAATGTCTCCATGCAGGAAAAAGGAATGTCCCATGGCCATTTTTCATTTTCTTCCTGTTGATTTTTACTCTACTCTTCATCGTTAGGTTTTATTACAACAGGTAGGCTTTCAAAGGAAAGTGGAAAGGAATGTCATCCCTCTGTTACAAGATGAGAAAAGAAACGGGAGAAGGAGGGATAACAGCTCTAATGATTATCATAGTTCTGTGACTACAGTTTGTTGGAAGAGAATTAGTATTTTTCAGGTAGCTGAGCACATGTCACAAGATCATTCATCACGCAGAACTGACAGTTACAAGACTGTAACCTGAGTGTCTGCAGATGTTAGGATGCAGTCAAATCCAACACATTTACAGAGCATTCGGAAAGTATTCAGACCCCTTCACTGCGTTGTTTTCGCTTTATCATTATGGGGTATTGTGTGTAGATTGAAAGATTTAATCAATTTTAGAATAAGGCTGAAACGTAACAACATGTGGAAATAGTGAAGTGGTCTGAATACTTTCCGAATGCACTGTATAACCTTTGACCTCTGCCTCCTCAGTTGGCCCAGAAGTATGACCCCCAGAAGGAGGAGGAGCTGAGGCTGTGGATCCAGGACGTAACAGGCAAGAAGATCGCTGATCCTTTCATGGAGAACCTGAAGGATGGGGTCATCTTGTGCGAGTGAGTGAGCGATACTCTCCTCAGTACTGTGGCCGTACAGAATGTCATGCAGAATGGCAGAGCATATTGTGTGTCATATGACCATATTACTTTCTGTGGCTTCTAATATCGTTCAGCCTCATTAATTTCCCCACTGTTAATGATGACTGTTAGAACAGTATTTTGACTGTTGTTCTGTGCTTTCTCTTTCCTTGTGTGTAGACTTATCAACACACTTCAGCCAGGATCTGTGAGAAAGATTAACACTTCCCCTCAAAACTGGCATCAGGTAAGCTTGTTCTGAGACAGAGGAATTGTTTTTGTATTATTATATAACATCATGCCCATCCTGATGTGCAGTAGGCTATAGTTATTATATTGAGCAGCATAAGCATGCCAAGAGTCCGTAGTTTTTTCCACTCCATACCTTTCAGCCACTGATCTCGCTAAAATATATAGCCAGATCGGTAGTCTTTTGCTTGGCATAGTGTTTATTTATTTACATTCCAAACTGCAGCTGCGTTGTTAAATGAGGCTCATCTCAGCGTGCGTCTTCAACTCTCTTTGTATGAGACTCAAAAAGAAAACAGCACTTTTAAGGGTTTGAGGCACTTCCAAAGAATCATCCATGACATACAATGTTACTAAGAATAAATGCACTCACATGTGGTGGTCCCTTTGTCAGGAATAAAAGAGAAAAAGATTATCCAACTAGTAGGTTGGTAATGCTTTGAAGAAAACCCCAGACAGCTGATAATTCTGAAGTCCTGAGTCTCAAGTACAATGACTGTTTAAAGAAATAACAAATAACACAGTAACTGGTGTCCTCTTTGTGTGTACTCTTGCTTTTACCTCAGTGGATCATTTACTCTTGGCTAATTCTATTTTCTTCATTTTCATTGCCCAGCTGGAAAACATTGGCAATTTTGTCCGAGCCATCACAGATTATGGAATGAAGCCATACGATCTGTTTGAGGCCAACGACCTGTTTGAGAATACCAACTACACCCAGGTCCAGAGCACGCTCATCACCCTGGCTGGAATTGTGAGTGGAAACCCATAGAGTAATCTCAGTGCATTGTACAGTACGGTATTCAGAAAGTATTGTCAGTGGCTTGTAAGAAACCTACTTCTACTTCACGTGAGGATCCATAATTTCTACATTTATGTCATTTAGCAGACGCTTTTATCCAGAGCGACTTACAAATTGGTGCATATTCACCTTATGATAGCCAGTGGGACAACCACTTTTTTTTTCTTCTAATTTTTTCATTTTTTTTTTTCTAGAGTATATTTTTAATGTTCATTTGTTTTATATATGTATATTTTTTTTTTAATCACATGTGTATATATATATATATATTTTTTAAAATCATAATCAGTTTTTCTAACCTTCCCCTCTTTCCCCAGGCCCAGTCCAAAGGTTTCCACTCCAAGTATGATATGGGAGTGAAGTATGCAACAGCACACCAGCGGCGTTTCGCCCCAGACATGCTGAAGGAAGGGCGCAATGTCATCGGCCTGCAGGTCAGAGCAGTCTTTGTATCATATACACTAAGATATCACTGTTATTACAGGTGGAATATATGTAGTAGTAACATGTTAAAACATACATTCATTTGTTTTGAGTTTGGCCGATAGGATTGGTTTAATGGTATTATAGTTCAGGCATAACCAATGCACTACCTTTGGCTGTCTGTCCAGATGGGTACCAACAAACTTGCTAGCCAGAAGGGCATGACATCTTATGGCACGCGGCGTCACCTGTACGACCCAAGGGGGGGAATGGAGAACCCTCTGGACCAGTCTACCATCAGCCTCCAGATGGGCACCAATAAGGGTGCCAATCAGGTGGGGCGCCATTTGATTTCACAAATAAATATTCTCTGGTAGAGATAGAATGGACTAACATCCTGCACACCTTGGGAGTGTTCCCTCTCTCTGCCTATCATGAAAGCAATTAATATTATATAAAATATGACACTTTGTAGCCTATATCTAATCCTCCCCTGCTTTTCTTCCTCTCTCCCTCGCTCAGTCTGGCATGACGGCCCCTGGCACCAGGAGACACATCTATGACAAGAGTCTGGGCTTGGAGGACTGCGACACCTCCACCGTTTCACTGCAGATGGGCACCAACAAGATGGCGTCCCAACAGGGCATGACCACATACGGCCTCCCTCGGCAGGTCTACGACAACAAGTACTGCTCCAACCCCGATGAATTCGTCAACAACGGGGAGAGGGCTGAGTATGACGGTACTATGTACTATGACTAAAGAGAACAGGATAACCCCAGTCCCCTCCTCCCAAGAACCCCTCTCCACCAGCAAGACCACCCAAACTGTTATTTACTGTTTTCATTATCCTCATCCCTGGCAGTGGTTTTTGTGATCAACCATTCAAATCATTTCATCCTTTGAGGGGATTTATGCCTGGTTCAATGGCTTTGACCTTGTTATTTTAAATCACTTTAATGTAGTGGGCCACACCCCTCTCCCCCTTGAGCAGTATCCAACTTTGCAATGGAGATTTTTCTATTCAAATATGGTGAAAATAAGTACTATGAAATACTAAAAATATCAAGAGACCTATTCCTTAATCAATCTTAAGGTTATGTCATATTTTAGTTATAGATATTTTATAGTTTATTACATTTGAGATTTTCTGTTGTAGATCCCCCATCCAGCTTAAACATTGAGAATACAGGAAAAAGTTCCTTGAATGGAAAGAAGAAATGACCGACGTGTTGCTGTTAACCTCTAACCCCTGAGGAACCAGAGACCACTCTGGGATTCAATCCCTCTGGATGACACGGGCCCACAGAATCAGACTGAGTCTTCCAGGACACAGGGACATGGATTAGTAGCTTTGAGCAGATGTATTCCTTATGACTTTGCCTGTGTTTGCACCTCTGCGCTGCGCTGACATCCCTGCTCTAGCTCACAGGCCTGCCAACCAGCCATTTTTATAGTATTCTTTAAATCATTGGAAGATCAGTAGGGTTCTCAAACCTGATACTTTAATTAATGTGAGTCCCCAAAGGCATCGTGAAAAGCAAATAGATTCGAATATTTATAGTATTATCAGCAGTATTCAACCCATCTCACATACTTCATTAGTGGTAAACAGTGCAGATTCAATTTTAGCCATTGTGCCAGCTATGTTAATGTGGATGTCATGTAGGCCAGTTTGCATGAGACAAATTATAATCCCCCTATAAAGTCTCCAAGGCACACAGCTTTAATATATTGTTGCGCTATTTGCATCACCTTGCTAGAATATGCACATGGATAGAATTGCTAATGACTAGAAGAAAGGTAGGACAAGCCAGGTCAGAGAGCCATAACATCTGCACGCTGTTATACACGAGATAACGGTCTAATTAACATCCACTTAGTCAAAGCACAATGCAGCAGACCCTGTATCACTAACTACTACATGATATGGTGTACCCACCGCAGATCTTGAATGTAATGTGATTTTGAGCACTGCAAGATGTGACGGTCATTCTGTGGATTCATTAAGTAATCACCTTGTACCAGCAGTCGCAAATGAATAACATAAGTCAGCAACATATTTATGCTCGGGATAATGTAGCCTAACACAGCCGCTAATGGTTTAAACATTAAACTGTGCAAACTTGAACAAACCTTTGAAAAGCAGGCTTGTTTGCTTGCTAAAAGGGGCTTGTTCAAGATCAGACACTTCCTGTGTTGCACCTGGAACATTCCACAGAACTCCCATCTCTATGCCTTGCATGCTCATGTCCAAAGCATGGATTGCTGTTATACCTTGTCCATAGACTGCTTACAGGAAGGAAACCAATGTTATTTTTTAGTTTGGGTGAACTATCCCTTTAAGTTAAATATGATAGGTCCTGATATCTGTTACTGGGCAGTATTGTGATATGTTTTTAAATAGGAGGTATTGGAGATAAAGCTACATGAGTGTCCCTCCTGAGGTTCCGATCTCAGGAATTTATAGTGATGATTTGTCAAACTTTTGAAGGCTTAATACTTTAAAGGGAACGTTGTTTGATGCTGAGCCCATAATAATCTGAAGGCAGAAGTATCCATGTTGCATTTTTTTCCCTACATTAGTGTGCCATCTAGTGTTTTGAAATCTCTTTAACATTTGGAAAAAAACAAAGACTACATTCCAGACTTAAGGTAAAAGTCTTATGTACCACAAGAGGCGTCTTTTATTAAAACACCTAACTTATTCTGTATAGTAACATGTCCAATAGCTATATGCAAAGTCAATTGTACATTAAGAAAATATTTTTAGTTTAGAATGAGAGCCAACAGTGCCTAGCCAAAATATAATTGGCAATATTACCCTCTGGTCTAAAATGTGTGTCAATGTTGTTGACTATCAATTGTTCAGTCTTCTGAAAATCTTGTATTTATTTGGCTTTCACTTAAAATGAAATTAGCTGCAATACAATAAAACACATCAAAATTACAATTATTTCATTTGGGTTGTGAGTGAAAAACTGTTGCCACCAGGCCATATCAGATTATTTTTCATTCATATTTGTTCTAGATATATTAACCATTTCAGCAGTATTTGACAGATGCAGTTAGGTGTGAATTACATTGTTGTGTTTATTGATCAAGTCATTCCCGTACAAAAAAAAAAGAAATAAAAATCATGACAAAACTAAAAAGAACTACAGGATCACCCCTTTTTTAAATTTGTATTAATGAACTCTACTTGCTCCACTAAAGGGGGACATGGCAGCTTGGGAAAGTCTAAAGAAATATCTACCAACAATAAAATATAACAAATGATGAGGTGGGTTGAAACTTAGTGGGATTCTCAAAGATCAGGACCATTGGGACATTTCATTGCCCTACCCCCATCCCACCCTGTCACAGAGAGGGAGGACAGGAAGTGTATCTTTCTTCATATCAAATCCGTTAGTGTGTAGACACTGAAGATTTCACAGGTGTTATCCATCTTCTTTTGTTCTCCACAATCACTACTTGACAAAGCCCTGGCCCAGCCAGAGATATGTGACCCATCATAGGGACTGAGGGGTGAGGTCAGACAGGAATTAGAGTCAGGGGGACCACTTCTACTGATTGGCTGCTTCACAAGCATCTATCCAATCACTGTAAACATCCACTGGTTCTGAAAGATCTGGAGACAAATGTCAAGGAAAAGTTCATTTGGGAGGGAGAGTTGTAAAGAGAGCATTTGAAAATGTTTATAACAAATGCACAACCCATTCTGTGAGCTATGTGGTGTGTAGATAAGTGAATATAGTGATAAAAAAGAATCAAAAAGATACAAGTAATGGGAGTCTGGAATTCTTCCAAGCAGACGGTGCACGATATTATTCCTGTGTTTCGAGTGCGTTCCCTGAAAATATAAAATAAAAAGTGCATTTGGATAGGGTGTTAGGATATGTGTCAACATGTAATCAGTGATCACATCTTACAGCCAGACAATATACTGTTCAACACAACCAAGTGAACTTACATTTTGACATCACAGGACTTCTCGTGGTTACAAAAAGGACAGGTGAATTGGGTGTCCAAGTTACCCGTCAGTTTCTTTTTGGGAGGTGGCTTCCTCTTTGATTTTCGACGTCCCATTCTCGATGTATAATCTGTAAAATACAATAGCAACATTGGCTACATTTTTCTGAGTTTACAATACAAGTTCTCCGTTGACGGTCAAATTTTATATACAAAAGAATTAGGTTCATCATGTTAGCTACCATACATTATTATATCAAGTGTATGGTGCTGATAATCAAATGAGTTTGGGCAAAGAGTCATATGCTGCGTTTTTAACATCTCGTAAACTCGGAAAATACTACTTGTAAACTGGGAACAATGAGATGTGTGTGTTCATGTGCTTTGAACTCGTTGAGAATGACGATTGCTGGTTAATGGCAAACAAGCTGCGTCAACCATGAACGAAAATGTACAGATTTCAATCTCATAGACATATTAGTGTTAAAAAACTTTTATAAATCATGTTTTGTTTTTTAATTTAATTGCTGTTATCGAGGTATTTCTCTTAGGTGACGTCAGAGTTCATCATATGGGCAGTCCAGCAAATTGGAGCACAGGGATGATAGACAGTTTCCCATTAGTAATGACGAGTTGGAGGGGCGTTTACATTTATTTTTCCCAGTCGTATGCTCGTATTTGCAAATTTACGAGATGTTATAAACGCAGCAATATTCTGCCACTATAGACCATCTGCTAGTACGCATGTGCGAGCTAATACATGACGCTTGTGTAAACAAACACGTTTTTGGAACGTATTTTCCACATAAATGCAAATTACATTTTATTTTCGATAATTAAAAAAAGTCAGATGTTGACGATGATTAACGTTACTCTTCTTTTGTTGGAGCCATGTTCACACTGCACAAGTGTGTAGTAGCTAGTTTCCCCCCCTCGCATGGACTTTTTTTTTTAGCTTGCAGCTATAATATATGAGCTCAACAATACTGCATTCTATCAAAACGTCCTGCAAATTCTACAAGTCCATTTCCAACAATATTGTTAATTGCATGAACCGTTTATTTTGGGATGATTTCTGAAGAGACAGCTAACGTTAGATAGTATTAGCTAATAGAGCGCGAGGAAAATAAAGTTAGCTTGTGTTAGCTAGCTACCTAACACTGGCTTTGTAATATGCTAGCTATGCACAATCAACAAATAGGAGAATCACACACGTAATTTAAAATCGTGCCAGATGTATAATTTAGTTGTTTGCATGTTAGCCATATAATAAAACACGCTGGATTAAGCATTTTCTTACCAGATAAGTGACCCAAGTAATGACGCTAACAATGTGAAGTTGTATCCGGAAATTATTTTGAGTTCTTTCATCTGATTGGAAGAGTAAGGAGTTTTTTCGGGTTGTCATTGGTCAAATATATCAACCCGCCTTTTAGAATTTATAAACCGCTGATACAATCCCCAAATAATTACAAACACAGTACCAGTCAAACGTTTGACACAGCTACTCATTCAAGGGTTTTTCTTTATTTTGACTATTTTCTACATTGTAGAATAATAGTGAAGACATCAAAACTATGAAATAACACATGTGGAATCATGTAGTAACCATAAAAGTGTTAAACAAATCAAAATATATTTTACATTTGAGATTCTTCAAATAGCCACCCTTTGCTTTGATGACAGCTTCGCACACTCTTGGCACTCTCTCAACCAGCTTCACCTGGAATGCTTTTCCAACAGTCTTGAAGGACTTACCACATATGCTGAGCACTTGTTAGACATTTACATTTTAGTCATTTAGCAGACGCTCTTATCCAGAGCGACTTACAGTTAGTGAATACATATATATATTTTTTTCATACTGGTCCCCCGTGGGAATTGAACCCACAACCCTGGCGTTGCAAACGCCATGCTCTATCAACTGAGCTACATCCCTGCCGGCCATTCCCTCCCCTACCCTGGACAACGCTAGGCCAATTGTGCGCTGCCCATGAGTCTCCCGGTCGCGGCCGGCTGCGACAGAGCCTGGATTCGAACCAGGATCTCTAGTGGCACAGCTAGCACTGCGATGCAGTGCCTTAGACCACTGCGCCACTCAGGAGACTAGCTGCTTTTCCTTCACTCTGCGGTCCGACTCATCCCAAAACATCTCAATTGGGTTGAGGTCGGGGGATTGTGGAGGCCAGATCATCTGATGCAGCACTCCATCACTCTCCTTCTTGGTAAAATAGTCCTTACACAGCCTGGAGGTGTGTTGGGTCATTGTCCTGTTGAAAAACAAATGATAGTCCCATTAAGCCCAAACCAGATGGGATGGCGTATTGCTGCAGAATGCTGTGATAGCCATGCTGGTTAAGTGTGCCTTGAATTCTAAATAAATCACAGACAGTGTCACTGGTAAAGCACCCCTACACCATAACACCTCCTCCTCCATGCTTTACGGTGGGAAATACACATGCAGAGATCATCCGTTCACCCACACCGCTTCTCACAAAGACACGGCAGTTGGAACCAAAAATCTCCAATTTGGACTCAAGACCAAAGGACACATTTCCACCGGTCTAATGTCCATTGCTCGTGTTTCTTGGCCCAAGCAAGTCTCTTCTTCTTATTCGTGTCCTTTAGTAGTGGTTTCTTTGATGCAATTCGACCATCAATGCCTGATTCACACAGTCTCCTCTGAACAGTTGATGTTGAGATGTGTCTGTTACTTCAACTCTGTGAAGCATTTATTTGGGCTGCAATTTCTGAGGCTGGTAACTAATGAACGTATCCTCTGCAGCAGAAGTAACTCTGGGTCTTCCATTCCTTGAAGAATGAAGAAACTTTCAAAGTTCTTGACATTTTCCGTATTGACTGACCTTCTTGTCTTAAAGTAGTGATGGACTGTCGTTTCTCTTTGCTTATTTGAGCTGTTCTTGGACTTGGTCTTTTACCAAATAGGGCTATATAAATGGAATGGTGTGAACGATATGGTATCAAACACATGGAAATAATGTGTTTGATTACCATTCCATTGATTCTGTTCCAGCCATTACTATGAGCCCATCTTCCCCAATGAAGGTGCCACCAACCTCCTGTGTTATTCTACAATATATAATTATTGACAAAAGATCTGCCTTTTACCTGAATAATTCATAAATAAATGTGTTGAATGTACAAAGCTCAAACATAATTGTCCGTGTAGGCCTAATTTTATTTTTATTTGACTGTCATTAAGAAGACAGTGTGAGACAAGGTAGGGCAAAAGGTAGATAGAGGATTCCAGCGATGAATTTTATTTCCTTCTGCAACGGAGACAAAATTAAGAATTCAGTTCTAATGTGGTTACCCTTCTAACATACACATAACAACACGTGTGCTTATTAATTTGATGATATAACATGAATTACTGTTGTCAGTAATAGATGAAAAACAGCAAAGCATGTTATTAGTGTGCTTTGATTTACCTGGCAGACACATTGATTTCTGCTTTGATCTTTGGTGTCATTCCTTTGGAACATGTTCCACTTTGCCCTTCATCTGAATCTGAATTGGCTGGCATAACCCTCTGTCCTATTCTCTCAGTTCGGCCAATATGCAATGCAAGAGACCATGCACACAGCAATAAAAACTGATCTCAACAAACAGAAAAATACACTTTGTATTTCAATGCAAATGCTGCATCTTTTGTAAATCAATGGAAAGTCAATTACCATATATCTTACCCGTTTTCTTGGGAGCCTTGCCTTTCGATATTGTTATAGTCTGAAGCTTATTCTGTAACTCAAAAACATCGGACCTAGGGGAGAACACTTGTTATAGGGATGCATCATCATAATTCCTTTAGTAATAGCAGTCTGTCAGATTGCTTCCCATGCTTGTCTAGTCTAACCACAGAGCTTTCACCTTGCATTTGACCTGAGCATGTCCTGAGGCCTCTGCAGTCTGAGAGTGTCGTCCTTCATCTGACAGCTGTCAATCATCCTCTCCAAGCACTGAAAATGGAGACAGATATACACATATTCCAGAACATGTCACATAACATTAGATAAGCTTCAGCAGTCCACATCATTATAGCCCAAGTACAGTTCAGAAGATTGTTTCAAGTGTAAAGTTTGTATCATTTGTTTGATGAGTGAAATCATTCAGGTCAAAGTGATTTGGGGGAGAGAAATGTGAGCTCTGAAATACCATATCTTTGCAGTATTTTTCTGTCAATCTGCGCATAGTTTCATCTCTTTGTTTTTCTAAAAAGGAAAGGAAAACTGAGTAAGGTTTTAAAAAAGCCTCCATTAGAACAACATCATGGAAGAAGGTCTTGTTCTGAAAAACATAAAATCAAACTTGCTAAGCAGGCCATGAATGTTGTGGACTTCCTCCCTTAGCTCAGCAATCTGCTCCCACAGGACTCTTCGACTGAAGAAACAGACAACATACACAGAAAAAAATGGAGAGGGAATTACTTGTTATTACTGCCTTATCCCACTGAACTAAAGTCAACTTATCATCAAACAAGTGTAGTTCACCAAACTATCCCCACTACACCTGTCACAATTTCAGACTGCCTTATCCAGATCTACCTGTGGTAGAGTTCCTGAGAGATGTGGTTTATGGCAGCCTGCCTCTGGATGTCTGAGGGGTGAGTGCTGGAGCAGGAGGCTTGGAGAGTAGGACAGGAGCAGGGAGAGTGGGACAGGAGACTGCGCAGGTAGTGGAGCTCAGTGGAGACCTCATAGCGCAGGCCCTCAAAACGCTCCTCAAGGTGCTGGGTGGCTACATGCGCAGCCAAATGGTGCACCTCGGCTGGAGGAACAAGGACAGGAGTACAGTTTATGTCATCGTTAAGTAATTGTTATGACAGTGCTATTTAGCCCTTATGACAGAGGGTTCAACTCAAGTAAAGAGTAACCCATGCATTCAAAAAAATTAAATAAATCAGGGAATCAAGAGTCAGGTGTGGTTCAGGCGTGATTGTGTTGTGTCCTCCCTTACATTGAAGGACTGCCATGGTATTAAGATTCTGGGTCCTCTCTGCCTCATGCTTGAACAGAGTTTTGCACAGGGAATCAATAGTCTACAAAACGGGAAATATTTATTGAAACAATATCCCCTGAATAAAACAGTAACCAATACAAGCCATCAAAGAAAACAGTAGACAATCGTGAATATGGCAAAAATGCATACTACATTCTACAGAAGGAAGCAGTCAGTCACCTTGGCTTGTGTTTCAATCTCTGACCTCATTCTTTCCACAACATCTCGGAGAGACTCCTGAGATTCACCTACTGCTACTAGATGACAACACAAGAAAGTCAGTGAACAATGAACATACAGTATTACACCAGGCATTCTCAAGTTATGTTGTTTCTGATAATCACATTGACACAATAACACATACACACCTTCAGCAGGAGGGGGCAGTGGTTCAAACTGAAACAACAATCGACATTGTATTAAAAATCATTCTAACAAACTATTTTGGTACTACTGTATGACATTGAGTGCCAAATGTGTTTTCAACTCACTAAGGCCCTCTGGTCGTCCATGTCAACTGACCTGAGCCAACTAAATTGTAAGTGGGTGGATATAAAGGGTATGTCACAATGACAAGGCAGGGCCGTAAAAATCGATATGGTCTATCTCAGTGATGATTGGTTTGTGGGTTATAACTTTCACGTAATATTCATTCTGTAATAATGTGATTTGTAGATATTGCTTAGGGGGCGTGGTTAACGGAAATTGGCGTTTGACATAGGAAGTGTTGTTCTAGTGTTCAATCAACGGGAGTTGAGAAAAGAGTGTTTCCCTTCTGTCAACATACCACATCCAGATAGTTATTTTTCAGTTGAGAAAAATAAGGAAAACAGGTAAGAAGCCATTTTCCTCTCTTTGGAATGCACTGCAACACTACATGCATGCGCGCATTTAGAAGCAAACTTGTGTAACTCACCTAGCTAGCTAACGTCAGTTGTGCTAGCAAAATATGTAGTTTCTGACAAATGCCATTCCACTGTCATGGTTTCCAATTCCCAAAATGTGATATTGCATTGAATTAAGTATGTAATCCTCAATTAACAGTATATCATTTTTAGAATTTTAGTTAGCTAGCTATCCAACTTTGAAGTATTAGTCTTAGAAAACAGGTCAGAACTCTTATCTCTCGAAGCCACTATCACGTGCATGCTAATCAAGCTTTCCAGTCACTTTCCAGTCCTCAAATGATGCTGGTTCAAGGGGCTTCAAATGTCTCTGTTGAATTAGAGGGCTTTTGAGTGGGGATTAAGTGTATTTGTTTTGTGTCCCCAATGCTGTAATGAAACTTAATGAGTCATCTGGTTTGCTTGCTAACATTTATCTAGTTTTGTTTTCTCTTTTTGTCCCCCAGATCAGTACCATGGTCACAGAAGGGGAGCCCACAGACTTGGTGAAAGTGCTGCACCTGCTGGTGCTGTCCTTCGCATGGGGAATGCAGTTGTGGGTCTCCTTTATAGCAGGTGATGACACTGGGATCGATAGGGGATGAGCAGAGGAAATCAGTTTGAGTGTTAGCAAAACCCTACAATCTAAGTGGCATATAAAAAAAAGCCAAGATGAAGAACTTGAGGCACAGTATGTCTCCCCATTTTATTCACTTACATTATCCCTTTTCCCACCCACAGGTTTTGCACTGGTGAAGCAGGTAACACTGCACACCTTTGGGCTGGTGCAAAGCAAGCTGTTCCCTGTCTATTTCTATTGCCTACTGGGCAGCAACTCTGTCAGCCTTGCCGTGTATGCAGTCTACCACCCCAGAGAGCTGCTGGATTGGCACGAAAGCCTGCAGGTCATATCACATTCTATATTGTAATTTAGGGCTGGATTCAATCTGTAACGCTGAAGCGTTAAGATTGCGCGATCAAAATGTAATAATTATTTCCGATTTAGATAATGATTGTATCTACATTATAGACGTCATCTATGTCATTGACAATTCTGAATAAAAATTGTTCTTCCCCTATAGATGGCCCTGTACTTTGTGGCAGTCATCATGGCAGGTCTAAATGCACAGTGGTTCGGCCCGTCAGCCACAGAGGTCATGTTCAAGCTGCGGGAGGTGGAGCAGGAGCATGGCCTGGGGAACCAGATAGGGAGAGGGAGCCAGAGGGAAGCCTTCGCCAAACTCAGGGAGCAGGACCCCAAGTACAAGGCCTACAAGAGCACCTTTGGCCGCTATCATGGTCTGTCCAACCTATGCAACCTGATTGGGTTTATCTGCACAACCACCAACATAGTGTACACAGCTCTCAATTTACACACCATTTAGAGATTATTTGTGTATATGTGGTGTTGTACTTGGTTGCAGGTTTCCAAATTGTCTGTCAACAAGGGGATGTACAGTGCCTTGCAAAAGTATTTATCCCCCTTGGCGTTTTTCCTATTTTGTTGCATTACAACCTGTAATTTAAATTGATTTTTATTTGGATTTCATGTAATGGACATACACAAAATAGTCAAAATTGGTGAAGTGAAAAAAACAACTTGTTTCAAAAAATTCAAACAAATAAATAACGGAAAAGTGGTGCGTGCATATGTATTCACCCACTTTGCTATGAAGCCCCCAAATAAGATCTGGTGCAACCAATTACCTTCAGAAGTCACATAATTAGTTAAATAACGTCCACCTGTGTGCAATCTAAGTGTCACATGATCTCAGTATATATACACCTGTTCTGAAAGGCCCCAGAGTATGCAACACCACTAAGCAAGGGGCACCACCAAGCAAGCGGCACCATGAAGACCAAGGAGCTCTCCAAACAGGTCAGGGACAAAGTTGTGGAGAAGTACAGATCAGGGTTGGGTTATAAAAAAATATCAGAAACTTTGAACATCCCACGGAGCACCATTAAATCCATTATTAAAAAATGGAAAGAATATGGCACCACAACAAACCTGCCAAGAGAGGGCCGCCCACCAAAACTCACAGACCAGGCAAGGAGGGCATTAATCAGAGAGGCAACAAAGAGACCAAAGATAACCCTGAAGGAGCTGCAAAGCTCCACAGCGGATGAACCCCTTTACACAAAGTAAACACAATTGCAACTCTGTTGTCTCGTGTCAACACTGGGCAAATGTAATCTTGAGCTGCCAGCCTTGAAGCGATTCTCACCAATATTTGCTATTCCGGGATAAAATAAAGTATAGAGAGGGCCATAAAGAATAGACTAGTAAACCCTTATATCCACAGAGAGCTTGGGAGCTGTAGAATACAGTGGACAGGTCATATTTGTGTAAGACTTAATGAATTGGCACAGCACAGGCTCAAATACATGATCCAAATCTGTTTATTTTTTCAAATAAAAGATTACATGAATTATTAATGTGAATCCTTTACACATATTCCTTCAAACAGAGGGTTCATGACATGAAGGATTATTTGTCTTATACCGTTCAAATGTATTATGAAGCTTTAAGTCATTGTAAAAAGAGATAGATAGAGAGATATAGATAGTTTGGTCCAACTTCTGTCCATGTCAGACAAACACATGCATATTTAATGAAATTTTATTTTACCTTTTAAAGCAGGGTTCTTCAATCCTGGTCCTGGAGGGCCGAAACACTTCTGTTTTTTATTTCTACCTGGTAGTTAATTGCACTCACCTGGTTTTCCCAGGTCTGAATTAGCCCCTGATTAGAAGGAGAGGATGAAAAACAGAGGTGTTTCGGCCCTCCAGGACCAGGATTGAAGAACCCTGTTTTAAAGGTAGACTCTGCGAAATGACGTTTGCCACAAGCAGCACCGCAGATATTGTGAAGAGCGAGATGCAAGACTTCACTCTCACACAGTATATGTGCATGGGTTCGCTTCACGCTGTTAGAGCGTGGTACTGTAGGTACGGGACCAAAACAGCTGAGAAGTTTAGCCTTGCGCTTCAACGCTCTTAGTTGCTGTGGAAATGTACCCACTATGCGGTTTACTTTTTGCACATACGTCATATAGCTGAGTCTACCTTTAAGAAGTCTGGTGGGCAAATGTAAATTCCTACAGAGACTAATTGCATTTTTTTTGGTTTCTCCCAGACCAGACGAGTAAAACATTATCTTGCAGTTCTCTCTACCTCACACGGAACTCCATCTATAGCTGTGGACATCACATGCGCCTCTGAGACAATGAACATTTAGCAGAGATTCTTAAACTAGGTCATGTAGTACCGCTGACATCCACTGTATTGCAGTATAATGCACACCATTGGAAGCACAGCGGCGAGCTGAAACCAGCCATATGTCATACTTATATTTCGGACAGTTTTATCCAATAAAAACAAAACCTATTTTTTTCTTTAAAACAGCCTACTACCAGATTTCGGGGACTAGGATTTTTTGTCAGCTCAAGAGGTAATTAATTCAATAATAACAAGTAACTTTTAGCTTACAAGGTCCCACCTTATACAGACAGACGTTTTTAAGGAATACATTTAAAACATACAGTATGTTGCATAACACGATAAGTGCACATCCATGACACTTCCTGGTTTTGGTTTTTGCCCTAGCATTACATAGATGATATAAATAACCAACTCATCACTATGCTTTTGATTATTTGAATCAGCTGTGTAGTGCTAGGGAAAAAAATAAAACGTGCACCCAAGAGGGGCCCCAGGACCGAGTTTGGGAAACCCTGGTCTAAAACACCAGGAAGTGTCAAGGATGTGCACTTATTCACTCATGGAAATAATTCAGATTTATTAACTGGTGGATGCTTTTCCAAAGTTGGCCTACAGTATCGGCACGAAAATATGAACTTATTTTGCAGTGATCCCAATAGTGTATTTCTAATGATCTGCAACTCTGCATTATCAAATGTTGAGTTATACTTAATAAATGATGAGGTTGGCAGACTGGAGAGCATCTCTATGAAGTTCAGATCAGAAGACTGACCCAGCTGAGAATATTCCCTATTTTATTCAACAATTTAATACACATTAACATCAGTCAAACACAAACATACTGTATATGCTGCCTTGATTTGTGAAAGCTATTATTTCCAAACAGACTAGAGTTGAGTGAGGGATCATAAAGTACAGGAATTTGCTCGCTGGAAGTGTGTGAGAGAGAGATTATATCTCTGTGTGAATACTGTCCTGTGAGGTGGCCACTACACTGACTGCTGCGCTCTCGAAGGGTGCTCCTTTGTACACAAACGAGATCCGGGAGCTGCCTGTTCTATTCCACAAACGCTCAGAGGAAAACGGCGAGGCAGAAAGCGGTGGGCGGAAATAGAATTCAGGTTGTTGAAGACCCTAGGGAACTTTCACTCTTCACTTGAAAGGAAATAACATTGAAAGGAAAAGGCAAAGAAATTCCGTATCCAAGATTAGGTAAGTGGTTGGAAAAAGTTTGCTAAATATTTTCTGCGCCTTTGTCCAGCTTCCTTCATGTCCAAATGAAAATGATTTGCTGGCCGTTGTATTCTCGTTTACTCTTCTCATTTACTTAACTCCATTGGACTTTTACATGTTTCTATAATGTGACAACAGGTTTTCGAGCCACTTGCTAGTGTTGCCACCGCCAATTAATCCTCGAGCACCTGGTGCGATTTGAAGTACCGAACGACAAATTGTCAGCTATGGATTTTCTTCACCCCCATTCTTTGCATAGGGTCTACTTTGGCAGTTCTGTTTCATATAGCGATATAGCTGTCAAACTCTAGGCGGCAGTTGCCTTCTCCCTAGTTTTCAGCCATTAGCTTCACCCACGACTACCTCATGTGAACTACAATCCCGACGCTGTGTTTCAACGTTTAGAAACGTCAATCATTGCTTGCTATATGGCTTTCAAAACATATGCCCCATTCATTAGCGAAAAAGTGTCCTTCAAATAAAAAAGATGCACACACTTACTGTAGCAGTTTTGCACAGATCCATACAGCTGTGGGTGCCTCCATCTGACAAAACTACACGTCTGCTACACTTCCCGAGTTATGCTTACACACAGGTGTTCAGAGCACGCTCGATAGCTAATTAGCACAGGTGGTCACCGCTTGTCTTCAGTGAACAAGCTCTGTGACATGGCCTTGTGGGAACACTAACCATATCAAGGTGTGTATCAATTTAACCTTTTTGTTTTTTGAAAATTATTTCTCACTGATATGAAAGATAAGGTCCTTATGCTTCCAAAACAGTACCTCAAGTGACGATTGTTAATGTACAGATATAGCGTGGGGCTCTTAAACTAAACTCCCCCATACAGAAGATGCCTTCGTCCAATGACTTATGTGTAATGTAATGAAACTGAGAGTCATGATCAAGGGCTTATAGAGATGGAGAATGGACACTTGACAACTTTCAATATGATGGGTAGAGTGGGTGAGTTTGACCCAAAAGTATAGGCCTACTTATTGTGCTATTGATTTGAGCTTGTCCAGGTATATTGAAACCACTACATTTTACTAACATACTTCCCTCACCTGTGTTTACGACCATTATTTTATAGGGAACAGACAGCTGCCAACCAATCAAGAGTTAATTTCCTACAACAGCCAGGGAGTCGGTGAACTCGAGGGACCTTACTCCGCAAACAGTGCCAGCTGAGACCACGCTAGGCCTATTCACCATAATGGCCTCTATTTGTTTTACAGAACTAATGCTTCTCCAGTGCATAAACAATTACTCCCATTTCAACTCTACTAAGTGGAGGCCTGTTCTGTGATACAGTGAAATCTGTCCCGTCAGAGATGTACCCGTTATTGTGGCAGATGGTGTGGCATGCCAGTATTAAATTCATCACCCCCTACTCAAAGTAATCTAATGCTACTTGTCCACAAAGAGTTGTGGCCACGTGTTTCTCAACACTTCATCATTCAGTAACTTTGGTCTCTAATATCTTGGAGAATAATATCATTATGGTACAACTGGATATTGAATTGAGCGCTATTGGATAATGTAGGCAACTCTGTCGTAGCCGGCCGCGACCGGGAGACCCATGGGGCGGTGCACAATTGGCCCAGCGTCGTCCAGGGTAGGGGAGGGCATGGCCGGTAGGGATGTAGCTCAGTTGGTAGAGCATGGCGTTTGCAACGCCAGGGTTGTGGGTTCGTTTCCCACGGGGGGCCAGTATAAAAAAAATAAAAAAAATAATGGATGCACTCACTAACTGTAAGTCGCTCTGGATAAGAGCGTCTGCTAAATGACTAAAAATGTACATGTAAATGTCTCAGCAGTACAACAGTTGTCACAGATTTAAGGTAGAAAAATATTTCCCCCAAATATTATTTTGCCTTAAGACTTCTTGAGCAACAGTGTAAATGTGCATGACGTGACCAGGATTTAGCAGGCTTACGTTCTGAGGGGAAAACAACATATGATCCAATGGGTTTCCCGCATATTCTTTGTACACACAGTGTGGGACTTATGATCCAATGACTTTAGACCCACAAAGCTATGGTCAGATGAAAGTTTGACTGGTGCCTTGTGATAGGGGATTATAGTACAGACCTGCATTTTGCACAGTATCTTTACAAAATCCTTTTGGCCATTACATCATGCAGTTGCCTTATTTAACACATTTACCGCACAGCTCATCCCCCATGTTATAAGTAAGTGGCAGTGACTCACTCTCACACACACCTATAATCTCTGTGGGCACAAACATGGAATCATAGAGATACAGCTTCAACAAGAGCTTTTCTTTGCCCCACAATACTGTCTGTGGACCGTCCTCTACATTCCCCTTTGTTGTGAAATATCACTACTTCTTGAGATGGCCGTGCTGAGCTAGCTGGCCTAGCCCACTAATGGGCCTAGCGGCTTTGTTCTGGACCGGTCTCCAAGGAGACAGTCCTCATCAGAGGGAAGCTGTGGTGTGCAGCCCTGATTGATCGCTGAGGACAAGGGGGGAGGCCATGGACTCTCCTTTCACGCCCATGCCTTGCAGTCATTACATCCTCCCACTTTTTTAGGAATGAGTGACAGACACTAAATGGTCTTTATGGTGTGCAACTTAATACCCAGTGGCAGATGCTGCAGCCTGCAAGTGACTGAGTCATAATAGCTATGACATGAGCAGGTTTTGAAAACTCCCCGCAACCTCCCTTTCATTACTGGTTCATAACAATTTAGGGGACTGGGCCTGGCCTATGTTGATTTGACCTAACTGTTGAGTTGTATTGGTATGAAATTCTAATAATCCTGATGATTTGGTGTTTAATTCACCCTGAGCTGTAGTATCACCTCTCACACCTCTGCCTTCCCCTCTAGATGGCGTCAGTGAATGACTCTCGCCTTCAGCAGCAGCCTGCTCAGAAGGATGCGGCTGACCAGAACTTTGACTACATGTTCAAGCTGCTGATCATTGGCAACAGCAGTGTGGGGAAGACCAGCTTCCTGTTCCGCTATGCTGATGACTCCTTCACCTCAGCCTTCGTGTCCACCGTGGGCATAGACTTCAAGGTCAAGACCGTCTTCCGCAATGAGAAGAGGATAAAGTTACAGATATGGGTGAGTTAGCCTTATGCATTTTGTCCCACATGCCAGCTATGGTCTCTACAACATGATTGCCACCTTTGTGCCACATTTTTGCCGTCATAGTGGACTCTCATACACATCCCATCAAAAGAGGAAAGTTGTCTTCTGTATTAAACCGGAATATAAATCCATAGGCCAAATCCTTTGCTATTTAATGTAGTTTTTCTGACTGAGATGGCTGATAATTCTATAGTGGGTCAATCACCAACTTTCATCTGCAAGGCCCTTGCATTTTACCCAGTGGTGTTAAGTAACTAAGTAAACATACTTTGAAGTACTACTTAAGTAGTTTTTTGGGGGCATCTGTACTTTACTATTTATATTTGACAAATTGTACTCCACTTTAATCCTAAAGAAAATATGTACTTTTTACTCCCATACATTTTCCCTGACAACCAAAAGTACACATTACATTTAGAATGCTCAGGCAGGACAGCAATATGGTCTAATTTACACACCTATCAATATAACGCCTCTGGTGGACTCACTAAACACAAATACTGCGTTTTTAAAAGATGTCTGAGTGGTGGAGTGTACCCCAGGCTCTATGTAAATCATGCCATCAGGTTTGCTTAATATAAGGAATTAGATTTATAGCGTGTCATTTTTACTTTGACACAAGTATGACAATTGAGTATTTTTTCCACCACTGTATTTAAGTACATTTAAAACCAGATATTTTAAGACTTTTACTTAAGTAGCATTTTACTGGGTGACTTTCACTTGAGTCATTTTCTATTAAGGTATCTTTACTTTTATTCAAGTATGACAATTTAGTACTTTTTCCACCAATGATTTTACTCTCCATTTCTCTTGTATGTTTTGCTGAAAACTTGCTTTCAGTTTCTCATCTCAAACTACTGCAATGTGTTGCTGCTGCTGGTACCACATGCTCTAGACACTTTAAGGCTGTGATTGGACAGGCAGACCAATTCTGATCTTTTTTCCACTAATTGGTATTTTGACCAGCCACATCAGATCTTTTCACATATCTTTTTCAGAGCTGACCTGATTGGTCAAAAGACCAATTAGTGGAAAAAATATCAGATTCTGTGGCTACCAGATTTGACCATACATTTCTTTCTATGTAGCCTAGTCCCCTGACGTCTGAAAGTGTTTCAAGGCAAACTAGTTCCACGTACAGTGAAGGCTGTTTAAACATCTGATTAAACAAGA
Source organism: Coregonus clupeaformis (assembly GCF_020615455.1). Taxonomy (NCBI): domain Eukaryota; kingdom Metazoa; phylum Chordata; class Actinopteri; order Salmoniformes; family Salmonidae; genus Coregonus; species Coregonus clupeaformis. Next base: position 1,681,858 of record NW_025533465.1, read on the forward strand.
CAAACATCCTATATGTTATTGTATTGTATTCAATTATCAAGATGAATCAGCAGAAAACGTGTCCACACCAATGTACACACAAACCAAGCTGACTGACGCACTGACCCGGTTTCCACCTCTGACACATGATTTGGCTTAATGTTGTCAGCGGTGGCCGGGAGCACTGAATGCCATCTGATGAACATCCAGTGAGTTTCAAATCAGAAAATAATAAAACCCTCCTCAATTTGCCTCCGTGTACTTTGAAGGTGTGGAAGTGTCCATTAAATGAGCCCTGGCTTCGAGAGCAAGTGTACAGTTAATGCTCAACCCTATCCGGAATGGCCAGGGGCGTTTAATCCGCAGCATCCTGTTTTCACTCAAACCCTCTGAGTCTCACCTCTCTATGAAGAGTGAACAGTTGGTGCCCTGTCCACACTGGTGCAAGCTTTCCTCCTTTTGTGTGGCATGAGAAAGGCTTTAAATTATCTTTATCATGGTTTAAAAAAAAATCTCAACCTGAACCATACTGTTTATTCTAAGAGGATACACCACATGGCAATATGTCAACTGCACAACGGCACACACACCTGGTGTCAGAACCACAAAGCACAGGGCTTAGAGTGTGTCCCTGCTTTGTGTGGGCGGCAGGACCAGGTGACGCATGCTGAGAAGGGTCCTAGTGACGTCAATGGCTCCGACCCCCAACCATTTTACACTCACTGTCATCATGCATATGCTTTTGGACCGGCGGACCGTCTTTTGTTTACTTGGTGTATAGATAGTTATGGAGACAGTGTTAGCCATGGGGACAGTGTATTTGGTTAGTGCTACTGTAAGTTCCATTACCCTGCCAAATATTTCATAATGTCTGCACATATCAGATAAGAAGATATGCATCTGGTATCTTTCATACATAAATGAAATAAAAATGACGCAGACTCTCCTTCTGGGTAAGGTCATTTAACAGAAGTACCCCGCTGTGCATACACTGACTCACACACTTACAGAGCACTTGTCTCTCTAGCCTGGCACCTGCTCTATGTTAAGAACAGCTCTATTGCTTGCAATCTCTAAAATCGGTGGCAGTTCGTTTGGGCTGACTACCCTGCACACTATTAGTCCTAATGAAACATTCATAAACCTCAGTGACCCTACTGTTACCTGGGCAACCTCCCCCATCCCCATCCATCCCCCTCACTCACGATTCAGTGATGTAAAGTCCTCTGATGCAAATGAGGGACCCAGGCCAGGTTACCAAGCGACAGCCAAGGATAGTTGCCATGCCAACTTGTTTCATGTTAACCTTTTCCAGGGAAGCAACTCTGACATCACACTCAACCTCTACTTAATTGAAAGATGTTTCCAATAAACAGGTGTCTACAGCTCTGCGGCACCAGAGAGCTTACATTACATTTACATTTTAGTCATTTAGCAGACGCTCTTATCCAGAGCGACTTACAGTTAGTGAGTGCATACATAAAAATTTTTATACTGTCCCCCCGTGGGAATCGAACCCACAACCCTGGCCATTCCCTCCCCTACCTTGGACGACGCTGGGCCAATTGTGCGCCGCCCCATGGGTCTCCCGGTCACGGCCGGCTACGACAGAGCCTGGATTCGAACCAGGATCTCTAGTGGCACAGCTAGCACTGCGATGCAGTGCCTTTAGACCACTGCGCCACTCGAGAGCTGTTAGACATCTGACGCCCTCTGTGTTCTTTTTATTCTCACTGGGTTTTTGTTAGTGGGCCAGGGTTTGTTGTTTGACAAGAAGTTATGTTGATGGACATGGCATATGTAGATGTTACTCTGTTTAATCATGTATCTGACACTTTAATTTCTAATATTCTGAAGTTCACAGTGGCTTTGGGTGGGAAGGTTTAGGCTGATAGGACAATTTAAAGGACAAGGCACTGTATCACAGAAGTATGTTTATTTATGTCAAATATCCATTTGGTATGTTTTTTTTATTAATCATTGTAGTCTTTTTCTAGACTTGCTGAATATTTAAAAGCGTACACACACAGTCACCTCTAGCGTCTCAATTCTGTAGGCCTTAGTCAATATTGCCCCCTTCTGGTCTCACAAAATACCACACAATTTAACATGTTCCCAAACCTGACCTGTTTGCTGTAAACACAGTAAAGAATGACCATCCATCATGTACCCCACAGGACACAGCGGGGCAGGAGCGCTACCGTACCATCACCACAGCCTACTACAGAGGAGCCATGGGCTTCCTGCTCATGTATGACATCACCAACCAGGACTCCTTCAACGCAGTTCAGGACTGGTGAGTGAAAGGTGGAAGGTTCCATAATTTCAATATTGACCCTGCTGCCTTCTCAGACTGTGCATTTGTCTACTCTCACCTCTGTCATACAGGGCAACTCAGATTAAGACATACTCTTGGGACAACGCACAGGTGATCCTGGTGGGAAACAAGTGTGAACTGGAGGATGACAGGCTAGTCCCCACAGAGGATAGCCAGAGACTGGCCGAAGATCTTGGTGAGTACTATCCACGACAGCATGCAGTCTTCGCAAAGACTATACACCAAGAGGTCACACAACCACAGCATTCTGACCTCATGAGAACACACTTACACACAGATATAGCAGGACACAGAACACTTAAGCCTAAATATCTCATCTGCTTTTCTTGAAATCTCTCCACAATAAGTCATTGCTCTACTCTATTTCCCCGTCTCGGTCTGACAGGGTTCCAGTTCTTCGAGGCCAGCGCCAAGGACAACATCAACGTGAAGCAGGTGTTTGAGCGGCTGGTAGACGTCATCTGTGAGAAGATGAACGAGAGCATGGACGGAGATGCCAACCTGATGTCCAACCACAGGGGCACCAGTCTACAGGACTCGCCTCCAGAGAACCATGGGGGCTGTGGCTGCTAAATACCGCCTCACTCCTCCTCACAGCCCCACACCAAACCCTGTCACTGTGCCTAAAGTAGAGAGAGTACACCTCTCAAACTACACCCCAACCTCACACCCCCTAACACAGCCACTACAGTGAAAATCATAAAGCAGCTAGCAGAAATAACCATCGGTCCCCTCCCCTCGGTCAATCCAGCGCTATCCCACATATCCCCTGCTCTACTTCCTGTCCTAGCTGAAAAGGCCCCATTTCTCTTGTGTACTGTGGCCTTCACACAGTAGTTCTGTGGTGGGCTGGTATTCATCCGAGTCCCCCCCGTCAACTGCCTCTACCACATGGCCTCCCCTCTGCTCTTCTGGCAAACATTTTTTAAGTATTTATTGTGAGAAACCATTATTTAATGGCTTTACTTTTAAAGCAAAACTAGTTCAATCAGCTTAAAGAAATGCCAATGTGAAGAATATTTGTTATAATGAAATAGTTTCCAGTAGTCATTATTTTAGGTCATTGTTGTGTTCAGAGTTTAATGAATGAAAATATAATAGTTTAAGACTCAAATAGAGCAGAAGGTGCTTTTGTCTTGGATGCCCCTTGGCTAGGTGCTCTGCTTTGAATGTATTCATTGGACTAAACTTATCAGAATCCAAAACCAGATAGAAAGAAGACAGCACCCCAAAACCTGAATAAAAATCCAACAAAAATCCACGTTTTGCTGTCATATTTCGGCTGTTGTATGACCGAATGAAGTCTTGAACAGCGCAAATATGTCAGCACAAAATGGCTAAGGAAAACTAAATGGTTAAAATGAAGTGTGGGGTTGTCATTGTTGTACCCTTTGGAGTGCTGCCTTTTTCTTACTGTCCAACGGTCTAGTCTTGACTAATTAATTCCAGCGTATCCTTGCTCAAAATCTAGATGGAACTGTTATTAATTAATCAGATAACATCATCCAGACAATCACAAAACTGAGTTATTCTGCTGCTTTGGCCTTTTGCTTCCTTATTTACCTGACCTCCATGCTTTACTCTGTGACACTGCCATTTTGCCATGTCCTCAGAATAATTGTGCGCTACTACTCGAAACTTTCTTAACCACTACTGCTTACGGGAAAGATAAGTATGAGATTCTGTTCCAAACAATGTTAGAGCAATATTGGCCTTGAGTTGTGCTCCAGGGCGTTTGTCTGGGAGGAAGTCGTATAACACTAGTGACACTGACGCGAGTCACGTGACCTGCTCTGGCATGTCCTCGCTCACCCCTCTGTGCCACCCTTCCTACTCACTGTTCTTACACTTTCCAACCCAATTGCACACGACTTCTCAACAGTGTGTCCTGTCCTGTAATCTGGATGTGCCAGTGTAAACTGCCTGCATTACTTGCATGATGTTACTGTACTGTTCTTACTTCTAAGTTACTGTCTATGAAGTAGCCTAATTAAAGTGTGGTGATTGGCCAAGCATGACACACATGCTAATTCATTTTCCAAATCATATGCTCAACTGCAAGACCAATGGTGCTCCCAAAGAATGTACAGTACATTCCATTGTACTGCTTGGATGGCTTCAGTGCCCCAGCGCTTCAGAAGAAAAAATAACTTGTGGGATACAAGGCCCAACTGGACTGGAGACATGCATCTCCCCCTTGTCTCTTTTCTGGCCCTCTGTTACTAACAGACACTGCAATTTCCCTATCACTAGCCCCACACTGATCACTGGCCATCCGTTAGGGTCAGGCACTGTCTCTGCATGATAGCTGCCTTATGTTTTCATGCCAAAGCACCGCTAAAGCTGAGGGGTTGGGTCAAAGCCCGCCAAAAGTATTAATGAGCGCTTACTCTCTCCCGTTGCTTATCACAAAGACAGACTTATCCATCTGGGTGAACTGCTGATGCTGACTCGCTGTTTAATATTAGCTGGCTGATTTTATCAAGTTATCTCCCCTTTTCATCTCCTACCACGAGCAAGTGGTCTCGTTGTGGTGTGAAACATTGTACTGGAGACTTATAACTTAACCTTTATACAGTGGGGGAAAAAAGTATTTAGTCAGCCACCAATTGTGCAAGTTCTCCCACTTAAAAAGATGAGAGAGGCCTGTCATTTTCATCATAGGTACACGTCAACTATGACAGACAAAATGAGAAGGAAAAAAATCCAGAAAATCACGTTGTAGGATTTTTTATGAATTTATTTGCAAATTATGGTGGAAAATAAGTATTTGGTCAATAACAAAAGTTTCCCAATACTTTGTTATATACCCTTTGTTGCCAATGACACAGGTCAAACGTTTTCTGTAAGTCTTCACAAGGTTTTCACACACTGTTGCTGGTATTTTGGCCCATTCCTCCATGCAGATCTCCTCTAGAGCAGTGATGTTTTGGGGCTGTCGCTGGGCAACACGGACTTTCAACTCCCTCCAAAGATTTTCTATGGGGTTGAGATCTGGAGACTGGCTAGGCCACTCCAGGACCTTGAAATGCTTCTTACGAAGCCACTCCTTCATTGCCCGAGCGGTGTGTTTGGGATCATTGTCATGCTGAAAGACCCAGCCACGTTTCATCTTCAATGCCCTTGCTGATGGAAGGAGGTTTTCACTCAAAATCTCACGATACATGGCCCCATTCATTCTTTCCTTTACACAGATCAGTCGTCCTGGTCCCTTTGCAGAAAAACAGCCCCAAAGCATGATGTTTCCACCCCCATGATTCACAGTAGGTATGGTGTTCTTTGGATGCAACTCAACATTCTTTGTCCTCCAAACACGACGAGTTGAGATTTTACCAAAAAGTTCTATTTTGGTTTCATCTGACATTCTCCCAATCCTCTTCTGGATCATCCAAATGCACTCTAGCAAACTTCAGACGGGCCTGGACATGTACTGGCTTAAGCAGGGGGACACGTCTGACACTGCAGGATTTGAGTCCCTGGCGGCGTAGTGTGTTACTGATGGTAGGCTTTGTTACTTTGGTCCCAGCTCTCTGCAGGTCATTCACTAGGTCCCCCCGTGTGGTTCTGGGATTTTTGCTCACCGTTCTTGTGATCATTTTGACCCCACGGGGTGAGATCTTGCGTGGAGCCCCAGATCTAGGGAGATTATCAGTGGTCTTGTATGTCTTCCATTTCCTAATAATTGCTCCCACAGTTGATTTCTTCAAACCAAGCTGCTTACCTATTGCAGATTCAGTCTTCTCAGCCTGGTGCAGGTCTACAATTTTGTTTCTGGTGTCCTTTGACAGCTCTTTGGTCTTGGCCATAGTGGAGTTTGGAGTGTGACTGTTTGAGGTTGTGGACAGGTGTCTTTTATACTGATAACAAGTTCAAACAGGTGCCATTAATACAGGTAACGAGTGGAGGACAGAGGAGCCTCTTAAAGAAGAAGTTACAGGTCTGTGAGAGCCAGAAATCTTGCTTGTTTGTAGGTGACCAAATACTTATTTTCCACCATAATTTGCAAATAAATTCATTAAAAATCCTACAATGTGATTTTCTGGATTTCTTTTTCTCAATTTGTCTGTCATAGTTGACGTGTACCTATGATGAAAATTACAGGCCTCTCTCATCTTTTTAAGTGGGAGAACTTGCACAATTGGTGGCTGACTAAATACTTTCTCCCCCCACTGTAGCTGTGTAAAAACACTAGACCCACATTCCATCTGCATTATGCCCAAGTTGTAAAGCTTTCTCCTGGGTGGTGTTTGTCACTGTATTTAAAGTGTTTTTCTTTCTGCTGCTGAAGGTAACTGGATTGAAAGTGGTGAGGCTTTACTGAAAGTCCTGAGGAGGACTTCTCTAAATCACATGCTGATACACTGATACCCAGTTTATCTAAAGACCTCAATGTCAGTTGATTAAAGAACTACCAAATGGTGGTACTCTGTCCCATAACATATTTATTTGATAATTATGTTCAACATCAACAACTTTATTTTTTCTGTGGAATTGGTTAGTTATGTGTTGTCTTGCATTCCATAGGTTATATAGGAGGTTTGTTATACTATTAAGGGGGAACCATACTGTTTTGTGTCTTAATGTATATTTGTTTTGTTCCTATTTAAGGCTCTGGAACTGTTTGATGGAAAGTCTTATTCAATGTATATGCCTTTTCTAATATGTGTTTATGAAAATAAAGACTTCATTACAAAATAAATGCTGAGTTGTCGTTTTGTGCAATCCTGATGCTAAATCGTTTAGATGATTAGAACTTGTGAAAGCACAACATCTATGCATTCAAGCGGACAAAGGCTTGAGACCCATGTTCTATGTGGTTAGGTTAGTCTTTATGGTGATACCATCTATAATTTATGGCCTTACATCCTACCTCCCTTCCCCATTGGATAAAGGGGGGTTTGTGGTGTTTTTTTATCTAACGACACAGAAAACCACACTGCCATGGTCCTCCTCAACAATAAGAGGTTTCCTGGTGCCCTTTCCTGTCACCTACCAGTTACCCACAGCCTTTGTGTCCTTTGCAGTTAATCTCCTTCCAATGTTTTGTAACCTTTTAATATTTTTACATCATAGTCTTACATCATATACTGGTGCCTGCTAGAGTTATCAGTGATCTTCCTTAGTGCCAAATGAGGAGGAATCCTCAGCCTTTTTCATACTGGCCCCCCATGGGAAACAAACCCACATCCCTGCCGGCCAAACCCTCCACTACCTTGGACAACGCTGGACCAATTGTGCGCCGCCCATGGGTCTCCCAGTCGCGGCCAGCTGCGACAGAGCCTGGACTCTAACCAGGATCTCTAGTGGCACAGCTAGCACTGCGATGCAGTGCCTTAGACCACTGCGCCACTCGGGTTGGGATGAGTCTAAACGCCCCCATGCTTATCACGGGACACTACTCCTTGCAATACAGATAGCGCAGGTCGAGCTCAAAAACATGGGTGTAGGTCAGAGATAAGAGACCGTTTACGTGAGTTGTGAGTTCACTGGCTCCATGTGTGGTTTCAGTTATTAGGCCTACACTTGTACCCCATTACCTGTGTATGTCTGCCACGTGCCTCCTTTGTTCCTCACAATAAGGAACCTCAATTATGCATGTCGAAAAAATAGCCCACTACAACTAAATGCAGTTGTCACTTAGAGTTGTGTTGTGGCCCTCAGCTTTCTCCAAGGGTTCCTGTGGTTTGGTGGGACATATTGTCCCGTTGGAAGCACGTTGTAAACTTATTCTAGTCCCGCCCACAGACATGAGTGAAAATACTTTGTGACTTTGAATGCTCCACCTCTACAGTTGGGTTTGAGAAGAAAGTAAACAGCTTGGCTTGGACACTTGCTCACACCTTATCTCCTGTGATGCACGCACACAACTGAGTTGCGCTATACATAGTATCTCAGAGACCGACTGTCACGAAGCGAGAAGGAGAAAACAGACGTTTGGAGCAGGTTGTCTACCAGTTATGCAGTACAACAGAACGCGTAGGCCGCTTTGTTCTCAGAGGAGACAAAAAAATGACAAATGATAACCTGAATAAGCTGTTGGTATTTTGTGTATTATTTTACGCTCAGAAGGCGTCCATCGTGCATGGTGCACAAGCTTTGGAAACTAAAGGTAGGACACATTTTCCCCAAATATCCTACTTGTTTTCTTCACCTTCTATAACACAAGTGTTTACAATTACAACACTTATTTTTAAATCATGTTATATTTTGTATTTCGACATATGTTTGATGTTTTAGATTTGGGTTAAGATTTTGAGACATGTTATCAATTGTCTAAAGTTTTTTTTGGTGTTTCCTTGCACATTTTGGTGAATTTAATAGCTGTTAATAATAATCACTAATCATCAATAGTCATTCCTCTGGAGTGGTTTGGGGACTTACTTTAAGTCTTCAGCAGTGTTTACTAAATTGTCAAAACCAATAAGGTCCCAAAACCCATTTTCCTTGTGGACTAAGCCTTCCCTCCCTTGTCCACACAGTGGCTCTGCTCCTCCATGTTGAGCCAGAGAATCCAAAGTGCTTTGCTGAGGGGATGTGGGACCTCACCTGCTTCTGGGAGGAGGATGAGAAAAGGGCTGGCTCTGCTGATCAGTACTCATTCATATACACATACCAGTAAGTCATGATCTGGCAAAGTGTTCAGTTAATAATTGCTGCTGCGTGTACCATATCCTCTCACGCTGTCTTGGTAGAGGGTCTTGGTAGAGGGTACCTGCTATGAATATGTGTTTTGAAGTATGATCACCTCAATTGTATATTTAGCCTAGAAACTTGATACAAAGTGTGTAAACAATCCAAATGTCTCTCCTCCTCTGCAGGAATGAGAACAGCTGTGAGTGTGCCGTAACTGCCCTACCAGCAGCAGGCGGCAAGAGACTGTATTTTTGCAGGTTGTCCCAGACTCAATTATTTGTGCCCCTTGACATTCGGGTGTTTCAGGATGGCCTGCTGATCCACAACCGCAGTCTCTTCGTTGAACTTGTCTGTGAGTTATAGAGTTTTCGTTGTGGGTGACTTTTGGGAACTATTCCATTTGTTTTTCTCAGGATTTAGGAATGAAATGTTCTTCTCCTGTCTGTGTGTCAGTCCTGTTAGACCCGCCTGCCAATCTGACAGTGACGAGTACAGGGAAGCAGGGGCAGCTGAAGGCCAGCTGGCTGCCTCCCTCTCTCAAGTACATGAGCGACAGCATGATGTACGAGGTCAGCTACGCCATGGCAGGGAGCCACATTGGAAAGGTACTGAACAACACACACCTCACCAACACACACGCTTATATCAGAGGTAGAAGTTTGTTACCAGACAAGAGAAACGTTTGAAGTCTTTGTGAATAATGGTGCCGTTCCTTTATTGGCCTTCTGCAGAGATGTGTCAATGACAATGCATTATCGTCTTGTCTTCAGGTGGAGGAGGTGCAAGCCAGCTCTGAGCTCATCTTGCGTGGTCTGCAGTCAGGGACCAAGTACAATGTGCGCATTCGTGTCAAACTGGACGGCATCAGCTACAGCGGCTACTGGAGCGCCTGGACTGACCCGGTACTGATGGAAACAATGCCTGGTGGTAAGCTTCTTTCTCCTGCAGCAACATTCACATTGTCACCAAAAGAATGTGTTTGTCTTATGAGCTAAACAGCTTTATTCTATTTGTGAGGGATCCCTCCCTTGGATTTCATCCCTGGTGTAACCTTGTTGCTGTGCCATCTTATTTGCAGACTTGGACCCTCTCATCGTGTCCCTGAGTCTCATCATCGCTCTCGTCCTCACCCTGCTGTCTCTCATTGTGCTCATGTCCCATTGCAGGTCAGTTTCCATAAACAACAACTTTCCATAGTTCTTAGTATACCACTGTAACTACACTCTTTAGAGATATCCTCTGTAGAGACATCCTCAGTGGTAGATTTATGGAATAAGGCTGTACAATATTGTCCTCAGGTTCCTGTTGAAGAACATCTGGCCAATCATTCCCACCCCTGAAAGCAAGTTCCAAGGCCTCTTTACGGTTTATGGCGGTGACTTTCAGGTGAGTCTTTGTATCCTTGGAATATGAAACTCAGTATGAAGTACCTTGTGCAGTGTTTATCTATATCCTTTGTGTGTATTGTAGTCTGTTCATCTTGACTCAATATTAGTGCAGACTCCTGAACCTCTCTCATTCGGTTTGTCAATAGGAGTGGTTGGGCCACAGCACTGGAGGCTTATGGTTGAGGCCAGCCTACTTCTACTCCGAGGAATTCCCGGCTCCACTAGAGGTCCTCTCAGAGGTTAGCCTTGGTCCCGCTTTGCCGCCCAAGGCCTCAGAGGCACTTGGTGAAAAAGGAGAGGAGGAGGAGGATGAAGACAAGAAGCTAAAGAGGGTGGACTCTGCATTGATGGAGGGGTGGAGAGAAACCCCCCAGGAGCACTGGCTGATGGACCAGCTCCGGGCTTTTCATCAGCACCCTGCACCCCGGTCCCAGTCGTCTCTACTGGAGTCCCACGATGCCTACGTCACCCTCAACGCTCAGAACCACAGTGGGGAGGAGCCTCTTGATGACATATTGGAGGAAACCTTGCCCCTGCAGGTTCTCTTTGCCTCTGGAAGGGCATCCTCTGAATCTCGCTCAGACTTAGGCTCCCTCCAACAGAGCTCAGGGTCGGGCCGCCTCTCGTCACAGTCCAGTTTTGAGTACCCAAACCACACCTGGCCGCCCAAGGGCCCCGGGTACACCTACATGGCAGTGGCCGACTCGGGTGTCTCCATGGATTACAGTCCGATGAGCTCGAGTAAGATCGATGACATTGGGAAGGGAGTTATCTATACCAATGAGTACAAGAACGAGATCCCTGCACACAGAAGACCCATAGGTACGCCCGTCCACTTTGCATTCTGAATTAAGGCTAAGCTATGTAACAGGCTATGAACTGAGGCTTAAAGGTCCAATGAAGCTGAAAAACAGTTGAATATTTGCCATTGGGATGTTTGGCCAAGGCTTCTACATTGACTCGATCTTCTTGTCAGTGGAATGTAAAAAGCCAGGATGTAGGCTACTCTCATAACTATGCGATAACAGACAAACTAAAATGTACCGTAAACTAAAAAGCTTTGGTAAGGAAAAGTCAAAATTATCCCTGATAAGGATTGTATATTTCTTTGGATGTCATAAGCTCATTCTCACAATATCCCTTCATCAGAAGGCAGCTGTTTGAGAAATACATGAACAACTGAAACACTCTAAAGCTGATATTATAAAACACATGTAATGTGTATAATCTAAGATCATTGGATCTTGTAGGTACATTTATAAGGTTATTTTCTATATTTTTACTGGAATAACTAGATAAAGTTGACACTTAATTGTAAATATTGTGTTTGTCTATTGTGTATTGTACAAGAGTATCACTTGGTGTAACCCTGGTCTTAACATGAAGCTCCTGCAAGAATGAAGAGGTACTGTAGGATGTGCAGGAAAGTGTTTAGGCAATGTGTCACATTTCAGTATGATGCTATTGTACACCTCTTGCTTGCAATGCTTAGATCAACAAAGGTTGTAAAAGTCATCATGGTTCCAGTGTATGAATGTTTGTATATCTGTCTATCTAATTGTCACCTCATTGAATCTTACATATTATCATACATTTTGAGAGGCCATAATTGTTGAAACTGTAAATAATTTACATTTTTTTTTTGTTGGTTTAAATAAACACCAGTTTGTTGAAAATGTAGGTAATTCCTCCCACCCAACAAACAAAAATTGTGGTTTGGCTAAATGTATAGTTAGATTGAAAAAACTGTCCTTTTTTAAGTTGTCCCATTTGTAAAAATACAGTTGTATACATAAGCACATGTGAATATGACAACTCAATGTGGTAGGGCAGGCATACTCAACTCTAACCCTACGAGGTCCGGAGCCTGCTGGTTTTCTGTTCTACCTGATAATTAATTGCATACACCTGGTGTCACAGGTCTACATCAGTCCCTGATTAGAGGGGAACAATGAAAAAAATGCAGTGGAACTGGTTTCGAGGTCCAGAGTTTAGTTTGAGGGTGGTAGGGTATCGCAATACTTCTTCCATGGCAAAAATGAAAACACAAAGCAGACTAAACTCTTTGGTCCTTTAAAAACCTGCTGTAGGTAAAATAGTGTGCTATAGCTTGGAAAATAAATAAACATGACTCTGGATGACAATAAAATGATTTCCTAAAGAAGTTAAATCCGTTTAATGTCTTGTTTCTTTGCCGAGATAGTGGTATTGTCCCGGCCTTAGAATGTGGACAGTAGTTGAATAGGCATTGGGGAAAAGGGTATTTGATGTCATAACAAGTGAAGTTCACAACAATTTCCTTATGAGTGACGTATATCTTAGCATAATGAGCTGAGGTCCTGATCTGTCCAGAGAAGATAAGGAGCACAATCCCCTCACAGAACACAGGTATAGAACATAGCCTAGTAAATAAGGGAAAATCTTTTTAAAACAACCAACGTGAAAATTTGTTTAGAATAAAGGCTCCAATCAAACATGTTTTGTTTATTTTTAGTTTATTAAACATTTAGAATATTAACTAGTTCCTAATGTCTATTTTTAAATCCTTAGCTTTTCGGTTATTTTCAGTGTTAGTTTCTAAACAAACTGGTGAATGTTCCCTCATTTTTTCATTACATGTTATGATAATACTGTGATGATTACCTAAACTGAACTTCTGGCAATCTATAATTTCTGTATCTCTTTATAGTCAACAAAAATGTCAATATCATGCCTAAAATATAACATAAATGTTAAGCAATTCTGATGCGCCGCCATATTAGATATCTTCACAATGTATTTTTGTACTAATATGACTTAAAAATGTATGCCATTAAAGCAAATCAAATCAAATGTTATTGGTCACATACACATATTTAGCAGATTTTATTGCGGGTGTAGCGAAATGCTTGTATACTGTGTACCATTTGATGTTCTTGTTGTCCTTTAGTTGAGAAAAACGTGGGGAGACATTCTAATAGTCCCTGATAGCTAATAGCTATAGATGGGTTGGTTGTTTAGCAATAAAACCGACGGGTGCACAACTATGGGGGAAAATGGATGAGGTTGGCTTAGATTGTTGACAAAATGTACACTATATTTAGTCTCCAATGTTTATTAAAGTTGTACAATGAGCACTTGTTGTCTCTCAAATAAATTGTTACAGTTGTTGGTTAGCTAGCTAGCAACTTTTTGCCATATTAGCATAGAAGTGACATCAGTCAAAACAAGACATGGTATCAAGAACAAGATAAAACTAGCTGAAACGAGCCACTTAAGATTCCCCACATGGCAGTTTCTTGTCATTGTTGCTAGCTATCTGGCCATCCAGAATGACAACACACGGCTTTCTGCCCCATTGAAGCGTGTGGATCGTTTGTGACGTTCTCTGCTATCCCGTCTATAGCATCAGCCTAATCTTCCCTCTACAAATGATCTTCGAAAGCACCACAGGTACAACGGTTAGACAAAAAAAGTAATGTAATGGGAGTTGAATGGGTAAATGTGAAGTCACATTGTGTAGGAGAGATAAGACAACAGGGCAAGGGAGGAGAACAAACTAAAATTAGTGTGGCAGAGCAGTCAGGAACAGTAAGATTGAGTTTAATTCACGCAAAAACCTTGCTGAAAACTTTTTTTAAACACTAGTGAAAACCATTCTGTGCATTGGAAAAAACTGTTCCTCTTGCATCTCAGTCTTTGGGAATGCAATTGCTTGATATAAGTATATATGTTTTTTGCATGTCTCTTATTTCTTCCTCGTCCACTGGTAAGTCATTGAATGGATTTCAAACCATTGTAAACTCCATTGAGCGATTGGGGCGAATGACCAGTCGCCATTCTCGTGCCAGACTTGAGTCCTCCTCATCCTTAGCAAGAGAGGCTTCTGTGATCCCAGCACCAGAGAGGTAAACATGCCACGTGTTCTGTGGTCCTGCTACAGCAGGGGCAGAGTTCCAGTCTCGGTCCAAGGTACACCTAACCTGAAAGTAGCGGTCTAACACTGAGAGGACAGGGTCTGGGGCTGAGGGGTCCCCACCAGCATGCCCTTCCCACTCGGACTGGAACGAGGCTATGACCCGACAGGGAGCCAGGCTAGCGGCTCTCTCCTCCAAGGTCTGTGTGAGAAATGCAGCCGTGTCATACAGCAGAGCAGAGATGTGTGCAGCAGAGGACTGCTCTGCCTGCTGAAGGCCACCACTCACCCCAGGCCCGCGCAGGTAGCCCTCCAGTCCGTCCACGATGATCAGCGACGGAGGGGCAGCAGATCCAGAGGCTGATTCATGCAAAGAGGCCACGTCCTGAAGCAAATCTTCCAAGGACCTGGGGTATGCAAACTTGATTTTCTGCAATAAAGTAATGCCAATAATCATCAGAACTGTTTGCTTAGGTCTTTTCAGGAAAGCATTTTTTAAAGTGCTTGGTGTCAAGATAAGAAATTGTAATGTCAGTGAGCTAACCAACGATGAGTTCAATGGAGAGTGTTGTGTGTTATGTTTATCAAGGTTGTGCAAAATAACACAGATGCTGGACCAATGCTAGCCAAACTAGGTAGCTTTTATTAAGGCCTAGTAGTACAAGAATAGCTAATTACCTTCAAAGTTTCAGGGCTCAGGTTGGACATGGATTCCTGCAACGATCCTGGAAGGCTCTGAATTTGAACTTGAGTGAAAAATGACACTTTGAGCCCCAATTCAGCGGCAGCCGTCACCGCCGCAAGTAGCAGCAACGAACGGTTGATGCTACAGTCTCCGACCACCAATGTACTGCATTTTGATGGTGCTATGATTTTCAAATCCTTTGTTTTTCCAGAGTGTTGGATAAATGTCTTAAAGACGAGCGTCAAAATATCGGCCATATCTTACTTTAGCTATCTATCTACATGTATGAACTTGGTTTATCGTTGATAAAACGTTCTGCATGATGTGCAAAGAACATTTTCGTTTCCCGCCACGTGGTGTCACTTCCCGTAAGACAACTTCCGCTAGGAATAACAACAACAGACAGCTGTTGTCAAGATGGCGGATGGCTATGGAGGAGAAGAGGGTCCCCTGGACGCTAAAGAAGCCGGGGATCAAATAAAATCAATTTTGAGGCGTTGTAGAGGCCGTCCCAGGCTCACGGATTCTGACCGAGCACAAAGACGTCTCGAGTCCCGCAAGAAGTATGATGTTAGGCGAGTTTATCTTGGAGAATCTCACAAGGTTTGGAGTGAGCTTCGCCGGCGAACGAGTTTGAGTGACGCTGGACTTGCCGAGTACCTAATCCTGCTCAACTCCACGTATGGGGAGAGATACCAGAAAAAATACGGAGGGTATGTTTACGAATAATACATAAAATCAGAATATCAAACTAGCTAGTAACTAATATTGTTTAGGTAGCATATCCCCTCTCTCGTCCTCTGTTGACATTCCGATAAATGTGAGTCCTTTCCCCCTTTAATCAATTGGGTTAGCTAGCTCGTGCTATCAACTCAATAGTGCTTAACGTTAACACAGTATCCTCATGCAATAAAGTTACTGTCATATTTATATTCCTGGCCGCTAGGAAGACCACCCCCGAAGTATGTACAAAACTGAAAAGAGGTAAGAAAGAAAGACACATTTTATCCACTTACCCATGAAGAAAGGTAGCCCTACACGAGGGATTGATTGATACATTTATGTCGCTGTTGATACTTATTTTCTTACAGGGAAGAAGGAGAGAGTGTCTAGCCTTTGTAGCATGGTGACCTGGTACCAGGATCACTCCCAGACCTGCCCACATGAACCGCAGCTCAGAGCTCTGGAACCACAACCTGGATTCTCCACCTCTGCTATCTGGCAGTGTGATGCCGACCATTCATTTGTGCAGCACCTCTCCTCGCCACCAAGAGGGACCAGCGATCCTGAGATGGAGACAGAGACGGAGGAGGAAGTTGACAGGGACACTGGGACAGAGGAAACCGGAGGAATCATGACAAGGAGGAGGAGGAGAGAGACAGATGCCCACAGACAGCTCACTGGTAAGAGATACAGTACATTCAGATACTAATTTGGCTTTTAATTGTTCTGGGTCACATGTAACAGTATGGGAACCACTGATTTGACATAAACCAGGTA
This sequence comes from Coregonus clupeaformis, assembly GCF_020615455.1. Lineage (NCBI taxonomy): Eukaryota > Metazoa > Chordata > Actinopteri > Salmoniformes > Salmonidae > Coregonus > Coregonus clupeaformis. The sequence continues at coordinate 1,698,276 of NW_025533465.1, forward strand.
ACCTGTATTTAAATGCATCTGTATTCTGTACCCTTTCCTAGATGCAGGAGGGGATTTGGAAGTGGCCGGAGCTCCGGTGACTATCAATCAGGTGGAGCAGGCCACGGCACTCAGCCAGCTCCCAGGGATGGAGGCCCCATCTAGGGATACTCCACTAACGGAGCACCTCTCTGAGAACCAGTCTGTCTGGGAGATGGAGGTGGTGATGGAGGCAGGCAGACAGCAAGCCCAGGAGTCTGACAACGAGGGGACAGGTTACAATGCTGTAGGGGAGGACATCAACCCAGAGGAGGAGGCGGAGGACCTGAGAAGAGACAGAGGAGATGAAGGAGTGGGTACATCACAAGATGGCTACGAGTGTGTTGTAGTGACTGCATCCCTAACTGACAGACTGGACAAAACCGATGAGGAGGACACCACACAGAAAATGTGTGACACAGTTGGTGTAGACACTCAGCCCAACCTCCATCCAGTCCCAGTCTCTATGCAGGTGCCTGGGCAGGGGGAGCTCTTTGATTCTCAGACACTACAGACTGTGGGGACCAGCTGTGAGATACCAGACCAGCGAGGAACTCTGGAGGGTTCTCAGGTAAAAAAAAAAACGTGTTGGGTCTTATACTCATTAGTCATTTGTCTTGGAATTTTATCAAAATCAAGTATTTGTCGTCTCTGAAAGCACTGCCTTATATAGTAGTCATATTAACATGTAGCCTATCCTATGTCCCTCTCCCTGTCATTCCTAGCTGATCATCATCACTGGCCCCAGCTACGAGGCTTTGGCGTCCGAGGGCATCCAGCTCAACATGGGGGGCGGAGACGTGGAGGAGGTCACCTGCACTGTCATAGAGGGCGTGGCTTACAACCAAATGTGCCAGTCAGGGGCAGACTTTAGGACGACAGAGGAAGACTCCATCACAGGTACTGCTGGCACAGAGTATTTTAGCCTTTGCTTACACTGACAGATAATGCATTAGAATATGCTGTAATTGCTGTATATGCTTATTAAAGGATACTGACATTGACAAGAATCAATGAAGAATATGTTGCTATTCCAATGGTTTGAGACATTGTTCTCATCAACCCCTCAGGCCTGAGTGACAAGGAGCTGCTCCAGCCCAGTGTTGAGTCTCATGGCTTGGAGCCCACCTGTGAGAGGGAGCTACAAAGAGGCCTGAGCAGGTGAGTGGCCAGCATGGAGAATTATGGGGATCACATCTGTAGAGACAAACTTGGATGGACATGCCATTTTCATTCCCGTCTTGACTTCCTCAGAGCACTTCTGTAGACTAACCACAGGCATCGCTCCCTTTTCTATTTCAGATGTAGGAGGAGCAGACGAGGTCCTGTCATCGAGGCAGACGGAATGCTCAAGATGTTCCACTGTCCGTATGAAGGCTGTAGTCAGGTCTATGTAGCCATCAGCAGCTTTCAGGTAAATAGACTCTTTCAGGCACTCTCCACTTCAGATTTTGCCTTGATTTGGAACACCTCGACCAAGTTCCGAATAAAGGAAATAGAAATGTACATGTTGCTGTAACTACCATTTCATGCTGTGATTCATAATATGTACTTTTTGTTCTTTGTATGTTCCCTGCAGAACCATGTGAATCTGGTTCACAGGAAGGGGAGGACCAAGGTGTGCCCCCACCCTGGCTGCGGCAAGAAGTTCTATCTGTCAAACCACCTGCATCGCCACATGATCATCCACTCAGGTGGGCACACACATACAAACAACTCTAAATCTGGGCTATACTGATATACATTGGCGCATGAGATAGTAGTAATGTAGTCATATGTACAGTGGGGAAAAAAAGTATTTAGTCAGCCACCAATTGTGCAAGTTCTCCCACTTAAAAAGATGAGAGAGGCCTGTAATTTTCATCATAGGTATACGTCAACTATGACAGACAAATTGAGAAAAAAAAAATCCAGAAAATCACATTGTAGGATTTTTTATGAATTTATTTGCAAATTATGGTGGAAAATAAGTATTTGGTCACCTACAAACAAGCAAGATTTCTGGCTCTCACAGACCTGTAACTTCTTCTTTAAGAGGCTCCTCTGTCCTCCACTCGTTACCTGTATTAATGGCACATGTTTGAACTTGTTATCAGTATAAAAGACACCTGTCCACAACCTCAAACAGTCACACTCCAAACTCCACTATGGCCAAGACCAAAGAGCTGTCAAAGGACACCAGAAACAAAATTGTAGACCTGCACCAGGCTGGGAAGACTGAATCTGCAATAGGTAAGCAGCTTGGTTTGAAGAAATCAACTGTGGGAGCAATTATTAGGAAATGGAAGACATACAAGACCACTGATAATCTCCCTCGATCTGTGGCTCCACTCAAGATCTCACCCCGTGGGGTCAAAATGATCACAAGAATGGTGAGCAAAAATCTCAGAACCACACGGGGGGACCTAGTGAATGACCTGCAGAGAGCTGGGACCAAAGTAACAAAGCCTACCATCAGTAACACACTACGCCGCCAAGGACTCAAATCCTGCAGTGCAGACGTGTCCCCCTGCTTAAGCCAGTACATGTCCATGCCCGTCTGAAGTTTGCTAGAGTGCATTTGGATGATCCAGAAGAGGATTGGGAGAATGTCATATGGTCAGATGAAACCAAAATATAACTTTTTGGTAAAAACTCAACTCGTCGTGTTTGGAGGACAAAGAATGCTGAGTTGCATCCAAAGAACACCATACCTACTGTGAAGCATGGGGGTGGAAACATCATACTTTGGGGCTGTTTTTCTGCAAAGGGACCAGGACGACTGATCCGTGTAAAGGAAAGAATGAATGGGGCCATGTATCGTGAGATTTTGAGTGAAAACCTCCTTCCATCAGCAAGGGCATTGAAGATGAAACGTGGCTGGGTCTTTCAGCATGACAATGATCCCAAACACACCGCCCGGGCAACGAAGGAGTGGCTTCGTAAGAAGCATTTCAAGGTCCTGGAGTGGCCTAGCCAGTCTCCAGATCTCAACCCCATAGAAAATCTTTGGAGGGAGTTGAAAGTCCGTGTTGCCCAGCGACAGCCCCAAAACATCACTGCTCTAGAGGAGATCTGCATGGAGGAATGGGCCAAAATACCAGCAACAGTGTGTGAAAACCTTGTGAAGACTTACAGAAAACGTTTGACCTGTGTCATTGCCAACAAAGGGTATATAACAAAGTATTGAGAAACTTTTGTTATTGACCAAATACTTATTTTCCACCATAATTTGCAAATAAATTCATAAAAAATCCTACAATGTGATTTTCTGGAAACATTTTTCTCATTTTGTCTGTCATAGTTGATGTGTACCTATGATGAAAATTACAGGCCTCTCTCATCTTTTTAAGTGGGAGAACTTGCACAATTGGTGGCTGACTAAATACTTTTTTTCCCCACTGTATCCTGCTATGACATGTATAATACAGCTTTGGATGTTAACCCGTCTCTAAAGTGAATGGTTTTGACCGCATGGAACTTTAAGGAGTGATGCTTCACAATCGCTTCTCATCTAACCGTGCTGCCCGTGAAATGATTGCTGACCTGGTTATAAAATCACCCAACTTTACACTGGTCTGTAGAATGGCCATGTAAAATTACCAAATACAATGGCTGTTAAATACACTGGCTGCATTCAGCAATAATGTCTAATGGTGATTCTGAACCACTTCCAAATACAATCTAAATGATGAGAGCCCCAATCAGCAGAGAGGTTGATGTTGAGTCATAGTGACTCAACATTACAAGCATCTGAATTCTGCGCCTCCAGACCGTGCCCAATCCCAACTAACTTTGTCCCCTCATTTTTCAACAAAGTTTGTCGCAGATGCCGATCTAATTCTTCATCAAACTTTGTGTAGGAGTCCGAGACTTCATCTGTGAAACGTGTGGGAAATCGTTCAAACGGAAGAATCACTTGGAGGTTCACCGGCGCACGCACACAGGAGAGACGCCCCTTCAGTGAGTGAAACACTTTGATCACTCACATGTTTTTACTCCCAGACAGTTTATTTCATTTTCTCTACACATTTTATATTTATGTTTTGTACAATATATGCAATTTTGTCTGCCAAACAGAAATGACATTACTGGTTGCACTCCTAAAAACATTTTCTGCAGATTAGAATAATCTTTAATGTTTCCCCTTCATCTTGTCTCCCTCCTCCACCCCTCTACCTCTTCTGCAGGTGTGAGATCTGTGGGTACCAGTGTCGCCAGCGAGCATCTCTCAACTGGCACATGAAGAAACACACCCCCGAGGCCCACTACAACTTCACCTGCGAACACTGCGGCAAGAGGTTTGAAAAGCTTGACAGCGTTAAGTTCCACAAGTTAAAGAGCCACCCAGACAAACAGGCAACGTGAAGGGCAGTGCTGCTGGAATGTGCACTAAATATTAACTGGCCAGGGTCAGACCAGAAAGGGACTGAATCTGTCTGACACAAAGAACAAGAGAGGAAGAGTGCCCATAGAGACAGGTATGCCCTTTTGGGGAAAGAGCAGCTCTTTTGAATGAACACTAAGGACATTGCTTATTCTCCCTCCCTATAATGGGCTTTAGACCCTGCTCTCAAAGCTGTGCTGGACACAGCTCACAGAGGCAGCCTTGCTGTTGGTGTAGTACATTTCAGCACAGTTGTTTACATAACGTGTTGTACGCCTCTAAACCATACTGTCTCTATACCATATTATTAACATATCCATTGATTTTCTATTTTTTAAATTCATTTTTATACACTTGTCATCCACATAGTTGTAATGTACTTGTTGGAAAAAAAGTCATTTTTGTTAATGGTTGTGTTCTCACGTCAATACATGTACATGAACTGATGCCTGCTGGTAAAATTCCCAAACTAACATAACTTACATATTCATGGGGAAATGAAAATGTAACCTATTGAGTATTAATTGTAACAATGTACATGGATGTAAAGGACATGATGTCATGTATTCAGCAAGAAGAGTTGTGTTGTCACACAAGTGGGCTGCCTACATTGAAGTAGAGAATTGGTAATATTTTGGTCTACAGTCTTTGTCGTTGACCTGACCAAGGAGTAGTCTTTTTGAGTGAAAGTCTTGCATCATCTTTCAGGTCTGTCTATGTTGTGCTGTATGTCTATGAACAGAGTGATGTTGTCTTGTGGTTCTAAAATGGCAAATGTCCTTTTTGAAAACCTTTTTTTTCTAAAGATCCAAAGCAGAATCGCTAATTTATAGTAATGTTATTTTCCTGTTTTCTGTATCACTGAAATTATCAATGTAAAATATGTGAATATGACCTAAATAGATTATGTACATATTTCTGGAAGAGACATTTGTTTGAGACAAATGTAAAATTAAAAAAGGAGTACTCTATTGGAGTTTAGGATTGTCTGATGTGGCAAGGAAAGTCATAATGTGAGTGTTGACACACAATGAACTGGCAAACATGTATTTTTAGTGCATGGTGGGATGAATGTAAGACACATACCAGATGTGACACCAATGGCTGGTGTGACATAAATGTTCAAAATAATTTAATTGATGTTGAGTAAGTCAAGGTACTTGAATGCTAGTCAAGGTACTTGAATGCTAATGCTCTAACCTGATATAAATGGTCATTAGACTTAGCTAAAATCATATACTCACCGCAGTACTGTATTAAAGTAACTGTCCAGTATTTCCAGATTTCTATTAAATATGACCGATAGGGTAATTCATTACAATATGAGTTAAATAGTTTTACTTCCAATTTATTTAAATTAAGTATGTTAAAAATCAGCTTTTCTTTGTTGGAATGGTGTGGGCGTACCCAACAACAGAATGGTGTTGGGCGTATACCGGTTGTAAAAAAATATTAATGAGTAGACCGCTGATTGGGCAGCTCATCCTCCTCAGTAGGATGACATCATACTCTATGAGGAAATAGTAAGCGTTGTTGAAACCGTCTGTTTGAGATACAAGTTTGAGGTGTTTTAAAAAAAGGGGGTTTTCTCCAATTTAAGCTTTGGCCACATACGAGTATAGGATGAGTCAACAACATTATTTGGGAGTCCCATAGGGCGGCGCACAATTGGCAGAGCGTCGTCCGGGTTAGGGGATGATTTGGCAGGGGGGGCTTTACTTGGCTCATCGCGCTCTAGCAACTCCTTGTGGCGGTCCGGGCACCTGGTCGTCAGTTGAACGGTGTTTACTCCGACACATTGGTGCGGCTGGCTTCCGGGTTAAGCGAGCGGGTGTTAAGAAGCGCGGCTTGGCAGGTCATGTTTCGGAGGACGCATGACTCGACCGTCACCTCTCCCGAGCCCGTTGGGGAGTTGCAGCGATGAGACAAGATCGTAATCACGAAAAAGGGGGGTTACATTTTTTAAAAATATATACAAAAAAGTGTGTGTCATAGGAAGACTTATGAGGTCAAAGTCTGAGCTAATTTCTAAGCAAGAGAAACATTCCGGCTGATTAATTATCTTATGTCTATAAAACAATGACTTCAATGGAACTCACATAGTCATGTGAAAAATTAAGTTAGGTCTTATAGTATGTACTATTTTCTTTAAAATCTATAGATATATATTCCTTCTCTGCTTCCATACCATTCACGTCTCCAAAATCCCACTTGAATATACAGTGATGCCACAGGTAAAAATGGTGATAAAAGAATGTGCTTATGCCTGTGTGTATGTAGCTTTAACATTGCTGTGACACTCCCTCAGGTGGGACTTCTACTCCACAGGGAAGTGAGCTCCTTGCCTCTGAAGCCTGCCTCAAACCCACCTTTTTGCCTCAGCTCTCCCCTTCCCTCCCTCCCTGTTTATAACCAACCTGCAGCCACGGAGAAGCACAGTAAGAGAACAAGAGAGAGAGAGTGTGTGTAGGAGAGAGAAAAACGCAATACAGGACACTCTCTGAGGACACGGTAAATCAGCCAGTCTACTGACTCCCACACTCCTGTAAACCCACACTCGCTCTCCCAGCAACAGCCTCCATCACCTCAGTGAAGGTAAGCCTCAGACTCCCTCTCTTTCTCTCTACGTTTCAACCACAGGAGGTTGGTGGCACCTTAATTGGGGAGGACGGCCTCGTGGTAATGGCTGGAGCGGAATCAGTGGAATGGTATCAAATACGTCAAACACATGGTTTGATGCCATTCCATTGGATCCGTTCTAGCCATTATTATGAGCCGTCCTCCCCTCAACAGCCTCCACTGGTCTCAACGTAACCTGTTGTACCACTCCATTGTAAGGTAGGTTATTGTAAGTGAGAATAACAAGGGAAATGTTTGTCACCAGGTGTGTCCCCACTGGCTCCCTAGAGGATTAATTCATTATCCCAGTCTTCATGACGGAATACCACATTATTCCTAACATGATATCAACAAAGCTATGCCACTCACTCTGTCATATTATTCAGCAGCTTAAAGAACACTTTCCAGGAAATTCACCTGATCATTGTAGCTATTGATTTCGTTTTTAGGTTTCTCTTATCTAAATTATGTTCTTTACATTGGGATTGTGGGTTATTTAGCTGCTTTGTGTTTATTGCATTTTAATTTTCAAAGCATGTAAAGTCCTAAGGGCCCTAGCTACTGTATATTATACTCACCTTCGTGTTGCATTTGCCTTCAAACAAGGGTAAATAACAGTGTCCATTTATTTTTCAAAACATGAAAGGACCAATATAATGTGTCGACTCATTACAATACAGTGCCCTGAGGTTATAATTCACAGTCTAGCTCAAAATGGCAGTCCTCAACATTTCTGTTGGTGTCTTTGTACTGAATGTTCATGGCTCCTGGCTGGGATGTTTTGTTAGTCATTTAGATGTGACTGTGGTTGTTAATACATCACCAGGCCAACTATGTCCACTGCTGTTGCCTATGGCTTTGTGAAGGCGGAAGTTGAGTGGCCACTTGCAAGAAAAGCTCTGGGAATGAAAGGGGGAAAACCAACTCAAGATGTGTTGCTATGCGCCCACTGGCCCCTTTCATATGATTAACCTGATGCTCATGGCTAAACATTGACACAGTGATAAACATCCTGACATTTAGCATCCATCTCTCAGTACTTGTACTGTATGCCGATGTCATTTCTCTTTCTAAGTACTCTATCTGGGACCGTATAAGATAAACACACTATTATGGATACTGTAATCAAACAATCACAAAGAAAATGACACGCGTCAATCAGAAACTCCCTGACAGAGTTCCCTGTCACACTACTGGTGCTACTGCCACAGAGTGCTGTTGTTTTGTTATTGCCGTTATTAAGAGTACAGTACAAACTAGCTGTCGTTTAGTCACTCAATCACTTTTCCCGTCCTATGGGGTCATATGCAGTCAGACACACTAGGGACAGACAGTCCTAAACGCACACAGCGGTAAAGGGCACCACATGGGGTCATAAAACAGAGCAGGATGAGATGATCCACAGATGGTTTAACTAGCAAAATGTGACAGGTCATAAACCTGCAATGTATCTGTGTGTGTGTGTAGTGGGCTCCTGTGTTTAATAGGCCCCCGATTGACACTGAGGGCGAGGAAGATTAAGTTCCTTACAACTTCCTTGTACAGTCTGGACAGGTGATGGACACTGTTCTCATCTGAAGAGCAGACCATGTTCAACATTTTGATAGTTTTCTTGTAATTAGATGTCTTTTGCATTGAAAATGTAGTGGCCCCAGGTAAAGGAGGGTTTTCAGACATGGTATTATGGTCTGCCTCTGTATCATTTTAATCTATTTTCATAACACTGATCATCCTTTTATTTGTTCAGGGGTCCATTTAAATGAAAATACAGTGGGACATGCTGCCTTGTCATTGCCTGTGGACTTTCCTTCATTCTAAAGCAAAGGCTCACTTAACTCTCATTGGTGTTGGGAAAGTGGACTGGTCAGTAAATGTCATATGACATTAGTAAAAAAAAAAGCAAGGGCGCTCTTGACTGTTCTAGAACGATACGGCGATAGGGAGGATAAGTTAAGTGGCTGGGGTTTTTCCCCACTCCTTCCCTCCCACGTCTTACTGTAGATGACAAAGGGCTGGTTTCCTGGTAAGTCAGAGACAGCAAACAGCATCAAGGAGTGTGTAGAATTGTTAATCCGTCTCGTAAATAGCCAGACATAACAATTCATTGCAAATGACACGGAACAACTCTAAAGTTGTAAAGAAACGCTTTGTCTTTGTTGTTTGACAGAATTTATGTTTGCTTCCTTAGTGACTGATTCTGTGTCCACAAAACCATAACTGTCACCTTCCAATATCATTCAAAATGAGTCAAATGTTTATTCAGGAAGTGCAGAAAGGTTCCTGGTGTAAGTTTGCAAGATAAGATTGTGACCAAAACCCTCAACATGCAATTTCCAAAATATCATTGATAAATAACAAGGTAAGAAGTACATACTTTAGCTGTCATATTAAGATGGTACTTCACCATTTAATTAAAGAGAACCTTTGCTCATTATGCTTCCTCCTCTAACCAGGCCTATAGACAGCAGGCTATTGACAAAGGCAGTAGATTTAGTTCCGACTTTTGACCTCTGATCTCATCTTAATGATTCAAAGTCCCATAGAATTTGTAAACATTCTCATCATTACCATAGCTGATTAATCATAACATTGTTCCCTTTCTCTCCCTTTTCCTCTTCTTTTCTTCCAGGCAGAATAATTCATCAAGAATGGGTTGCTTCGGATTTCTCAAAGTCATGATGTTTGCCTTCAATGGCATCATCTTTGTAAGTTGGATATGTTTTCATCTTTCTGAGTAAATTATTGATGATAATAGCAATGGAGTTCATTTATGCTTCACAATAATGAATTTGCAGGCACTCAAAACACTCCTTATCGCTCCTTATCACTCCTTAGCCTTATTCTGTGTCCCAGAAAAACAGTATCTAAACTGCAACGGGAAAACGTTATGAGAACATGAAACAAAAGGACAGACATGACATTTGTCGTGGTTTTACTACTTTTTATGACACAGACATGTCATTTTGGACCATTTTATAGAGTGTGAAATAATCTAATGTTAATGAATGAATGTCAGAGAATGCGAAGGAGCTATTAAAAAAAAATATATATATATATATACACTACCGTTAAAAGGTTGGGGTCACTTAGAAATGTCCTTGTTTTCGAAAGAAAAGCAATTTTTTTGTCCATTAAAATAACATCAAATTGATCAGAAATATAGTGTAGACATTGTTAATGTTGTAAATGGCTATTGTAACTGGAAACGGCTGATTTTTTTATGGAATATCTACACAGGCGTACAGAGGCCCATTATCAGCAACCATCAGTCCTGTGTTCCAATGGCACGTTGTGTTTGCTAATCCAAGTTTATCATTTTAAAAGGCTAATTGATCATTAGAAAACCCTTTTGCAATTATGTTAGCACAGCTGAAAACTGTTGTGCTGATTAAAGAAGCAATACAATTGGCCTTCTTGAGACTAGTTGAGTATCTGGAGCATCAGTAATTGTGGGTTCGATTACAGGCTCAAAATGGCCAGAAACAAATAACTTTCTTCTGAAACTCGTCAGTCTATTCTTGTTCTGAGAAATGAAGGCTATTCCATGCGAGAAATTGCCAAGAAACTGAAGATCTCGTACAACGCTGTGTACTACTCCCTTCACAGAACAGCGCAAACTGGCTCTAACCAGAATAGAAAAAGGAGTGGTAGGCCCCGGTGCACAACTGAGCAAGAGGACAAATACATTAGAGTGTCTAGTTTGAGAAACAGACTTCTCACAGGTCCTCAACTGGCAGCTTCATTAAATAGTACCCGCAAAACACCAGTCTCAAAGTCAACAGTGAAGAGGCAACTCCGGGATGCTGACCTTCTAGGCAGAGTTGCAAAGAAAAAGCCATATCTCAGACTGGCCAATAAAAAGAAAAGATTAAGATGGGCAGTCTGAGATATGGTAGGAAGAAACACACCTGTCTATATAAGGTCCCACAGTTGACAGTGCATGTCAGAGCAGAAACCTTACCATGAAGTCCAAGGAACTCTCCGAGATAGAATTTTGATGAGGCATATATCTGGGGAAGGGTATACAATAATTTCTAGAGTGTTGAACGTTTCCAAGAGCACAGTCGTCTCCATAAATATGGAACTACCCAGACTCTGCCTAGAGCTGGCCGTCCAACCAAACTGAGCAACCGGGCAAAGACCTTGGTCAGGGAGGTGACCAAGAACCCAATGACCACTCTGACAGAACTACAGAGTTCCTTGGCTGAGAACCTGCCAGAAGGACAACAGTCTCTACAGCACTTCACCAACTGGGCTTTATGGGAGAGTGGCCAAACAGAAGACACCACTGAGAAAAAGGCACATGACAGCACTCCCTGGAGTTTGCAAAAAGGCACGTGAAAGACTCTGAGATCACAAGGCAAAAGATTCTGTGGTCTGATGAGACCATCCCTATCTAACACCATCCCTATCGTGAAGCATGGTGGTGGCAGCATTATGCTATGGGGATGCTTTTAAGCAGGAGGGACTGGGAGACTGGTAAGGATAGAGGGAACAATAAATGGAGCCTAATACAGGCAAATCCTTAATGAGAACCTGCTTGAGAGTGCAAACTACCTTAGACTGGGGTGAAGATTTACGTTCCAACAGGACCATGACTCCAAGCATACACCCAAAGCAACGCTGTAATGGCTTCAGAACAAGAATATTAAAGTCATTGAGGGGCCCAGCCAAAGCCCAGACTTGAATACAATTGAACATTTGTAGAAAGACCTGAAGATTCCAGTTCACCGCCGCTCCCCATCTAACTTAACAGAGCTTGAGAAAATCTGCAAGGAAGAATGGAAGAAAATCCCCAAATCCAGATGTGCAAAGCTGATAGACATACACTGACTCAAAGCTGTAATCGCCGCCAAAGGTGCTTCTACAAAGTATTGACTCAAGAGTGTGAATACTTATGTACAGTAAATGGGATTTCTGTATTTCATTTTCAAGGAATGTGCTAACATTTCTAAAAACATGTTTTCACTTTGTCATTATGGGGTATTGTGTGTGTGTGTGTGTGTAGATGGGTGAGGGGAAAAATCAATTTAATCCATTTTGAATTCAGGCTGTAACACAACCAAATGTGGAATAAGTCAAGGGGTATGAATACTTTCAGAAGGCACTGTATGTGCATGTTAGGTAAGACAAAGGGCAGCAGTTGATGTGGTCTTCATTGAATGAATGGAAACCACCCAACAATGCTATGCTCTCTTCCCCCAGTTGGCGGGCGCTGCCATCCTGGGCGTGGGGATCTGGGTGAAGGTGGACAGCGGCTCCATCCTGGGGTTCCTCCAGGGGATAAAAGACGCTCCGGCGGAGATGAGCCAGATCCTCAACGTGGGCTACCTGTTGATTGCTGTGGGGGCAGTGCTGCTGGTTATAGGCTTCCTGGGCTGCTGTGGCGCTATGAAGGAGAGCAGGTGTATGCTGCTCTTGGTAGGTCACCTCAAACCTGAGCTATTCAGTATATGTTGTCACCAGTGTGTTTTATACTGACTCAGTCAACAAGCTTGATTGTCAAGCTCCTCATCTCTCCTTTAAGGATTTTCCACAGTAGAGTAGGTAGCTACACGGAACTAAAATATAAACGGAACAATTTCAAAGATTTGACTGAGTTACAGTTCATATAACGAAATCAGTCAATTGAAATCAATTAATTAAACCCTAATCTATGGATTTCACATGACTGTTGGTCACAGATACCTTTAAAAAAAAGTAGGGGCGTGGATCAGAAAACCAGTCAGTATCTGGTGTGACCACCATTTACCTCATGCAGGGCGACAACTACTTTGCATATTATTATTATTATATATATTTTTTTTTTTGTACCCCTTTTTTCTCCCTAATTTCATGATATCCAATTGGTAGTTACAGTCTTGTCCCATCGCTGCAACTCCTGTACAGACTCGGGAGAGGCGAAGGTCGTGAGCCATGCGTCCTCCGAAACACGACCCGCCAAGCCGCACTGCTTCTTGACACACTGCTCGCTTAACCCGTAAGCCAGACACACCAATGTGTCGGAGGAAACACTGTACAGCTGGTGACCAAAGTCATTGTGCATGCGCCCGGCCACCACAAGGAGTTGCTAGAGCGCGATGGGACAAGGACATCCCAGCCGGCCAAACCCTCCCCTAACCTGGACGACGCTGGGTTAATTGTGCGCCGCCTCATGGGTCTCCAGGTCGCGGCCGGCTGCGACACAGCGCGAGATCGAACCCGGATCTGTAGTGACGCCTCTAGCACTGCGATGCAGTACCTTCGACCGCTGCTCCACTCAGGAGGCCCTTCCTTCGCATAGAGTTGATCAGGCTGTTGAATGTGGCCTGTGGAATGATGTCCCATGCCTCTTAAATGGCTGTGCGAAGTTGCTGGATATTGGCGGGAACTGGAACAAGCTGTCGTAAACATCAATCCAGAGCATCCCAAACATATTTAATGGGTGACATGTCTAGTGAGTATGCAGGCCATGGAAGAACTGGGACATTTTCAGCTTCCAGTAATTGTGTACAGATCCTTGCGACATATGGCTGTGCATGAGGTAATGGTGGCGGATGAATGGCACGACAATGGGCCTCAGGATCTCGTCACGGTATCTCTGTGCATTCAAATTGCCATCAATAAAATGCAATTGTGTTTGTTGTCGGTAGTTTATGCCTGCCCATACCATAACCCCACCGCCACCATGGGGCACTCTGTTCACAACATTGACATCAGCAAACCGCTCGCCCACACGACGCCATCTGCCCGGTACAGTTGAAACCGGGATTCATCCGTGAAGAGCACACTTCTCCAGCATGCCAGTGGCCATTGAAGGTGAGCATTTGCCCACTGAAGTTGGTTATGACGCCGTACTTCAGTCAGGTCAAGACCCTTGTGAGGATGACGAGCACGCAGATGCACTTCCCTGAGACTGTTTCTGACAATTTGTGCAGAAATTCTTTGGTTGTGCAAACCCACAGTTTCATCAGCTGTCCGGGTGGCTGGTCTTAGACAATCCCGCAGGTGAAGAAGCCAGAAGTGGAGGTCCTGGGCTGGCGTGGTTACACGTGGTCTGCGGTTGTGAGGCCGTTTGGACGTACTGCCAAATTCTCTAAAACAACGTTGGAGGCGGCTTATGGTAGAGAAATTAACATTACATTCTCTGGCAACAGCTCTGGTGGACATTCCTGCTATCAGCATGCCAATTGCACGCTCCCTCAAAACTTGAGACATCTGTGGCATTGTGTTGCGTGACAACTGCACAACTGTCCCCAGCACAAAGTGCACCTGTGTAATGATCGTGCTGTTTAATCAGTTTCTTGATATGCCACACCTGTCAGGTGGATGGATTATCTTAGGAAAGGAGAAATGCTCACTAACAGGGATGTAAACAAATTTCTGCACAAAATTTGAGAGAAATAAGCTTTTTGTGCTTATGGGTCATTTCTGGGATCTTTTTATTTCAGCTCATGAAACATGGGACCAACACTTTACATGTTGTGTTTATATTTTTGTTCAGTATGTATCAAATGTGTGTAAATACACTGTAAACAGTTTTCTCAGTCAATCTCTCAATCTCTCTTCCTTACGGTCTCATTTTCCTCTTTTTCTAGTTCTTTGTGATCGTGTTGGTGGTGTTCATCGCAGAGGTGGCTGGAGCAGTGGTGATCCTGGTATTTAAACCCTTGGTAAGCGTACATAGAGAGCCCATTCACTCACCTCATATTGCTAAAGGGGGGTAAGGACTCTGTGGAGAATTTGATGACACTCTTAGAAAGGTGCTATCGAGAACCTAAAAGGGTTATTTGGCTGTCCCCATAGGAGAACCCTTTGATTAACCCTTTTTGGTTCCAGGTAGAACTCTTTTGGGTTCCATGAGAACCCTTTCCACAGAAGATTCTACATGGAACCCAAAAGGGTTCTAACTGGAACTCTACCTGGAACCAGAAAGGGTTCTCCTATGGGGACAGCCGAATAACCCTTTTGGAACCCTTTTTCTAAGAGTGTGTGATTTGTGTTATGTCTTTCAGGCAGGTGAGTTGATTGAGAAACTGGGCACCAAAGCGGTTCAGAACATTAGGAAGGACTATGGAGCAAATTCAGACGTCACCGCTCTCTGGAATGCTACTATGGATACGGTACTTTACAATATCCTGCCGGACTGTTTTAATACCTTGGAAATAACATATTAGGCCTACAAATAATGTCTCAAATAACATTATTATGTCATTATATTTGCCTGTGTATTAGAAATCTTTCAGTTTTGTCAATATAATTTTTCTAATATGAACTGTCTCTGTGTCCACTCTAGCTGAAGTGCTGTGGATTCTATAACTATACAGACTTCACTGGCTCTCCATTTGAAAAAGACACCCATCTCTATCCTCAACAGTGCTGCCACAGTGCTTTTTCCAGCTTTTGTAATGATACAAATGCTGTAGTCAGTGCGGGTCCAAACTTGGTACGAGCTCTGAACTCATCACCTCAACAAGTTAATCACACTCCATCCATACTCAAACTCATCAATGGAAGGCCCATTTAGGAATGTAACACACTTTACAGTTGGACATCCAGTGGCCTCGCCTGTCTAAATAACTGTATTACATTTGTGTGTCCCCACAGACAATCACCGGCTGCTTCCAAAAGTTTAAGCAACTGATTGATCAAAACAGTATTGGCATTGTGGCAGTGGCATTGGGAATCGCTGTCCTTGAGGTACTGTTGACTCCTTCCCTTCCTCAGTCAATTTCTATCAAACATAGCAAGGTCACAATCTCATTGTTTTGATCTTTTTTTAAATACCACAAATGTAGATGCGTTGATGCAAATGATATGCAAATTCAACAAAAAGAATGTGATGTGTTCAGTTTCGCACAGTGGGCTTTGTTTAAAAGTTTTGCATAACCTAAGCATTTATTTACTGTTCCTGTTTCCCTAGATATTGGCGATGGTTGTCTCCATGACTTTGTACTGCATAATAGGCTCAAAGATTGACTGAAAACCAATGGAGGAGGGAGGGCCATAGAGACATCTGCCTGGATGGCATCTCTGGACCCTCCTTAGGACAACTATGGGGATGGATGCATAACAATCTCTGAAATCACCAAGGCTGAAGAAAAATCTAAGGAAGCTTTGTGATAAGGAGAGGCACCCTACCATTGAACTGAGCCAGCTTAAATTAAATCCTGTACAAGATTATTGGATATGGGAAAATGTCTATTTGTATTGAAATCTTGTACTGTATACATATTTCACCTGAAAATGATGCTGTCTTACATTTAGATTGAAGCAATGCAATGTGTCCTATGTCCATTCCACTCTGCACAGTATCATCAAGGTTTATATTAAAATAACATTATCAATTCACTGTCAGGAAATATATATATGTGCCACTTTTTATTATTTTATTAATTGATTTTCTACAGATGCCACATGCTCTGGAGAATGAATAAAAAGGTTGCAACTTGCAACACTCTGAAAATAAGTTTAACCTCTTAAGGATCTGACCCTTTTTTTCAATTTTCGCTTAAAATGACATACCCAAATCTAATTGCCTGTAGCTCAGGACCTGAAGCAAGGATATGCATATTCTTTATACCATTTGAAAGGAAATACTTTGAAGTTTGTGGAAATGTGAAATTAATGTAGGAGAATATAACACATTAGATCTGGTAAAATATAATACAAACAAAAAAACATGCTGTTGGGACTCTGCTGTTGGGACAGCTTTATGTGGGCCCTAACAGTTTGTGGGCACCGTTTGTCACCATTATAGTGCAATTCATGTATTGTTTAGTGTTGTGTAATGGCTTTGCTGGCATACATCCCACTTCTATTTTGTTTTGGTTTGGCCCACCAAGATTTACATGCTAAAATCGCCACTGGCTACTGGAGATTCTTTCTTTAGTGTCTGTCTGTTCAGAAAGGATGCAAAACGGAGATTCACAACAGCACGGAGTTGCTAAACCCAGAGGCACAACATCGCGAGACTTCCGGGAACGCTTGCGAAACAGACCAAACCGACCAGGCCGGTGTTTGTGGTTCAAAAAGTCAATGAGAGAAGTGAAATCTAAAGGCACAACCTAAATTCGAGATGTTATTACTCCAACCTCGTGAAAGTGACGACAAACTGACACGTTTTCATTTTCGCAAAAAAAAACTTTATATCGAAGGAGTGCATTTGATTTGAAGGACTGCACATGCGCAGTTCGGTGTGAGACGACAGGTAGACCCGATGACATATTTCTACGCAAGAGTTTAGCTAGCCAACGTCGCCATGACGTCGCCATGACATCGTCTACAAGTGTGATCGGGGATTTCTATTGGAGAAGCAGTTTTAGACTCTCTTCATACTGTGCTGTCTTTGACCGAAGTGTGTGACTGGACCGAGAACATGACACCTGTTGGCCAGGCAGACACAGACAGTTGGCAGCAAGTAGGCCTTAATAGCAGTAGGCCTAAATCGTCTGGACCTATTAAAAGTAAGGACAGACGGTCCTTATTTTTTCATGTGACCATTTTGCCTATGCTAGCTAATGCTAACTTTAGCTAGCTAATTTAACTATAACGTCTAAACATAGAGGGTTGACTAGTTAATTTTGGGCATGTTAAAGGAACCAGTAGCAAGCGATCCATGGTCAGGTCACTAACGTTAGCTAGCTACAGTACCTAGTCTAGCTAGGCTAATAGCTAGCTTGCCGCGTTAGCAATCTAACCTAGCCACCTCGAACTTGATCGTTAACGTTAGTAATTTATTAAATCAAATCAAATCAAATTTTATTGGCCACATGCGCCGAATACAATACAGACATTACAGTGAAATGCTTACTTACAGCCCTTAACCAACAGTGCATTTATTTTTAATAAAAAAGTAAAATAAAACAACAACAAAAAAGTGTTGAGAAAAAAAAGAGCAGAAGTAAAGTAAAATAACAGTAGGGAGGCAATATATACAGAGGGGTACCGGTGCAGAGTCAATGTGCGGGGGCACCGGCTAGTTGAGGTAGTTGAAGTAATATGTACATGTGGGTAGAGTTAAAGTGACTATGCATAAATAATTAACAGAGTAGCAGCAGCGTAAAAAGATGGGGTGGGGGGGCAGTGCAAATAGTCCGGGTAGCCATGATTAGCTGTTCAGGAGTCTTATGGCTTGGGGGTAGAAGCTGTTGAGAAGTCTTTTGGACCTAGACTTGGCACTCCGGTACCGCTTGCCGTGCGGTAGCAGAGAGAACAGTCTATGACTAGGGTGGCTGGAGTCTTTGACAATTTTGAGGGCCTTCCTCTGACACCGCCTGGTATAGAGGTCCTGGATGGCAGGAAGCTTGGCCCCAGTGATGTACTGGGCCGTACGCACTACCCTCTGTAGTGCCTTGCGGTCGGAGGCCAAGCAGTTGCCATACCAGGCGGTGATGCAACCAGTCAGGATGCTCTCGATGGTGCAGCTGTATAATTTTTTGAGGATCTGAGGACCCATGCCGAATCTTTTCAGTCTCCTGAGGGGGAATAGGCTTTGTCGTGCCCTCTTCACGACTGTCTTGGTGTGTTTGGACCATGATAGTTCGTTGGTGATGTGGACACCAAGGAACTTGAAGCTCTCAACCTGTTCCACTACAGCCCCGTTGATGAGAATGGGGGCGTGCTCAGTCCTCTTTTTTTTCCTGTAGTCCACAATCATCTCCTTTGTCTTGGTCACGTTGAGGGAGAGGTTGTTATCCTGGCACCACACGGCCAGGTCTCTGACCTCCTCCCTATAGGCTGTCTCATCGTTGTCGGTGATCAGGCCTACCACTGTTGTGTCGTATACATTAAAGGGGCAATCTGGGATTGGTACATCAATTTTTGTATCTATATTTTTAGTTAGTGATACTATTAGCTAGCTATTTACTCTTGAAGAATATAACTCATACATTTATCATGAGCTTAGCGTTAGTTAAACTGCTTACCACATTAAAACCCAAAATAATATATGCATATTTATTCCATTGTTTGTAATTATAAACAAACACTGTACAGCTTCAAAACATGGTTAACATTTGGATCTAATGGATTGTCAGTCCTGGCATCCATAGCTCCATCTATGAATTTGAGAGTAGTTACATTTCTTCAGCCCCATCCCTCAGCTGTTTACCAAAAATGTGTCTCATTAGCTAGTATTATTATAAGCCTATCCTGTTCTGTATAATTTTGTCATGTCTTTTCTCCTTTGATTATAGAAGGTCGAACTCGCAAAATGGCTAGACATGACAAACTGTACACATGGATGCGGTATTTGATGTTGCTGCTTTGTGTGATACTTGTTGTAAGTAGCTAACTGTTGCCTAGCTAGCAAACAAAGCCCTGTTGAACTGTGCCTGTGTTTGAAATGCAAATAATTTACATTATTTTTAACCTATCATGTAAACTGTTCTTGGCTAGCTATATCTTCAGAAATATAGTTGCCCTCTCATAAAACCTAGGGTTGTGAATGCATTGCAAAAGTCAAACACACAGAAGAAGACAGCAACTACTGCTGTTGTCATTGTAATATTACCTAGCCTCAGAAATCTATCTGGCAAAACATAGAAGAAAAATAGACAAGTCCATAACAACTCAAATGCAATTTATTAGTTGATGATGAAAAAAATAAATACTGAAAGAACAGCACAATCCTCTCCCCTCCAGATAAGTGGCGTTGTGCTGCTGGGGCTTGGTGCATGGATTAGATATGGAGCAGCTACCTTTGTGGATGTCCTTGGCCCCTACTCGTCTCAGCTCATCTACATCAGCTACATCTGTATTGGTATGGGCTCAGTGCTGTCTTTCACGGGTCTCATCGGCTGCTGTGGGGCTTGGAAAGAGAACCGCTTCTTCATCATGCTGGTGAGAGACAACAGTTGTGCAGTCATTTTCAAGGCACCTGACAATAATTGTCTTACTGTGTTATACTACTGCAGAGTTGTAAATGTCCCACTCTTTTCCCCCTGCAAGCTTCAATAAGAGGCAACATTTTCACTATCCCTGCTTTTTTTGTACCCTGAACAGTTTTTCTTCATCGTGACAATGCTGTTT
This sequence comes from Coregonus clupeaformis, assembly GCF_020615455.1. Lineage (NCBI taxonomy): Eukaryota > Metazoa > Chordata > Actinopteri > Salmoniformes > Salmonidae > Coregonus > Coregonus clupeaformis. Next base: position 1,718,290 of record NW_025533465.1, read on the forward strand.
GTTGCTGAAATCATTGGGACTATTTTTGTCTTGACGTACCGGAATCTGGTAAGAATAATTGAACACTGCTGGCATCTGTATTATCAAGTAGGTGAACCTATATCATAATGTAGAGCCCTGTAAATTATTGAATTATTTGTATGATATAGCCTAGCCAGGCTATGCCTTTCAATAAACTGTGATGTCTATATGTGACAGGTTAGCTTAATGGTACGTGACGCAAGCAAGAATTCCCTGATGACTGCCTATATGGGCCCAGCGGCAACAGACCCCATCTCAACAGCATGGAACACAGTCATGATCAAGGTGAGATGCTCTAATGGGGAAAGGTCCAAATAGGCTTGGCTTTACTATTTGGTTCCTTCGACCACCAGAGCATCCCAGACAGTAGTTATTACAGCTAATGTCTCTCATTTCTTTATTGGTTTTTCATCTCTTAGTTCAAATGCTGTGGCTTTGAGAACACGACAGTTGATTTCAAGGGCTCTGTGTTCAGTACAACCACGGGTTTGAACTACCCTAAGACATGCTGCATGAACAAGACCCTTGCAGACTGTGACGGTATCACCATCACTCCAAGTATGATCCAACCACAGGTAACCAAACCCAGTGCCTCACTGCACTATGTTGTATCAGTCTGTGCTCTAATGCTGTAAAGCCGTAAGCCAAATGCCCCCTGTGTGTTTCCCCAAGAGCTGCTTTGGTAAGGTCATCACAGTGATCAGAGAGCAGAGTGTCATCCTGGGATCAGCAGCTGGCTGTATATGTATGATGGAGGTATGCTATGGGAGAATCTCAATTGGTGTTGCTTGACTCCTTGCGTCCTCTCCTCCGTCTTCTCCTCGCCTCTTTTTGAAAAAGGTAATCAAGGATAGGAGTCGAGGATAAGAAACGTGTAAAAAAAAAAAGTGCTTGTATGAAATGACTCTTTCTCCACTAACTCGTCATCAAGCAGATGACGTTTACAGAGGAGGAATCGCAAAATACATGTGTAAAGTGGTAAAAAGAAATGTAGATAAAATAATTAGTAAAGTATCATTTTTAAATCTGTGCACGCTTTTCTCCTCCGAGTAAACAGCTGATTCAAAACTCTTTGCGGAGGATGCACTTCAGTATCCTTTGCCGAACAAAGTAATCGAGGAGGGGAGCAAACTCCTCTGTTCGCCTACTAACGATTTTCAACTGTCCTCGACCACTTGACCACATCGGTTTCCGGGTCATGGAGGAGAGGAGGACGGAGGAGTCGAGGAGAGGACTTTTGCCCAATTGAGAATCTCCCTATGAGTTACACTGCTCCCTCAAGGTCTTCTGGAGAACTTTAACCTCTCTCAGACCTAAGGACTATTGATGGAAACAACTGTACTTGTTAAAGCATAGTAATACTTTTTCTACAGTAGCTCACCATTAGGACCTAAAGAGACATTCTTTGACAAGTATTCTTAGTTTGCTTACTATCTATTCTATAGCAATTGGTTGCTGAACAGATAATGTTGCTTGGCTTCAAGTCATTGTTTTCCTATCCTCTCTTCTCTTTGCAGTTATCCTCCATGATCCTTGCCATGGTTTTGTTTGTGAAGCTGGGGCTCATGAGGCATCCTTGGTGAAGTCAAAGGGTCCATCCACACCTGGAGGACACCAACAACCCCCACAGGCAACAATAAAGTTCTGCTAAACAATAAAAGTTGGTGTGTTTTCCTTAGATGAAATCTGATCTGTTATTTTGGTTATATTAAAAGTTAAATATATTTATTTTAAAGCTATGTTTTCACTGGGAATGGGAAACCTAGTCAGTTGCACAACTGAATGCATTCAACCGAAATGTATCTTCCGCATTTAACTCAACCCCTCTGATTCAGAGAGGTGCGGGGGGCTGCCTTAATCGACGTCATTGGCACCCGGGCAGCTGTTGTTGTTGGGGGTTAACTGCCTTGCTCAAGGGCAAAACAGCAGATTTTTCCACTTTGGGATTCTAACCAGCGACCTTTCAGTTACTGGCCCAACACTCTTAACTGCTAGACTACCTGCCGCCCCACTTTTATGTTAAATTCCAACAGAATATGTATTCTGCAATCATCTCAGTTTAATTTTAGTGCTCACAAATATGACAACAGCACCCTCGTGAAATTATAAATGAGTGAAGTGTAGAGAGAAGACATTTAAATCTAACCTACCTCCCATGCATATTTTTACATTTAAGATTAAGGTGACTTGATACAATTCTATGCAATAGCTGCTTCTATTTAAACAAAATAGCTGATTGAGGTAGAACTATTATTTGCTTTGATCATGTTTATTATAATTTTTTACATCTATTGCAACTATTGTTCATAAGGTGTAGAATATGTTCAAAAATAATATAAAAGAAGTGGCACTTGAAGGCCATTTAGATGTGATTACAGGGACTGTCTGTCACTTCAAATAAGGGCTGTGTTTCGTGTAGGCTTACCCTGGCGTGACGTTTTGATAACCGTGTAAATCTCTCTAGGATAAGGTGACTTTTATCAATATATTCGCCTGTATTTACCTCCCAAAAATGAAATGCTAATTAGCTGCTAATGTGGCAATCATAAAGAACTACAAATGCCATGATGATCTGGACAAGACTGCCAAATCGGGGCAAAGGTAAGAATCTCTGGATTAACTACCTAATGTTAGTTAAATGTATTAATTATTAAATTGGCTACATTTCTTTAAATGGACAATTCTTTGAACTGTGTTGTGCAAGTTTTAAATTGACACAATACCTGTTAGCAAAGGTGCCAGCTAGAGATGAAGTGCAGGAGCTTGCAGGGATTTGTAGTTTTGCATGATGTCTACTTTGACGCTAATTAGCATTTTTGAATCTGAGAGTAAATAGAGACGAATACACTACCGGTCAAAAGTTTTAGAACACCTACTCATTTTTCTACATTTTAGAATAATAGTGAAGACATCAACACTATGAAATAACACATATGGAATCATGTAGTAACCAAAAAAGTGTTAAACAAATCAAAATATATTTATATTTGAGATTCTTCAAATAGCCATCCTTTGCTTTGATGACAGCTTTGCACACTCTTGGCATTCTCTCAACCAGCTTCATGAGGTAGTCAACTGGAATCCATTTCAATTGGTGGTATACAGAAGATAGCCTTATTTGCTAAAAGACCAAGTCCATATTATGGCAAGAACAGCTCAAATACGCAAAGAGAAACGTCAGTCCATCATTACTTTAAGACAAGAAGGTGAGTCAATACGGAATATTTCAAGAACTTTGAAAGTTTCTTCAAGTGCAGTCGCAAAAACCATCAAGTGCTATGATGAAACTGGCTCTCATGAGGACCGCCACAGGAATGGAAGAGTTACCTCTACTGCAGAGGATAAGTTCATTAGAGTTACCAGCCTCAGAAATTGCAGCCCAAATAAATGCTTCACAGAGTTGAAGTAACAGACACATCTCAACATCAACTGTTCATAGGAGACTGTGTGAATCAGGCCTTCATGGTCGAATTGCTGCAAAGAAACCACTACTAAAGGACACCAATAATAAGAAGAGACCTGCTTGGGCCAAGAAACACGAGCAATGGACATTAAACTGGTGGAAATGTGTCTGGTCAGGAGTCCAAATTTGAGATTTTTGGTTCCAACCGCCGTGTCTTTGTGTGTGGGTGAACAGATGATCTCTGCATGTGTATTTCCCACCGTAAAGCATGGAGGAGGAGGTGTTATGGTGTGGGGGTGCTTTGCTGGTGACACTGTCTGTGATTTATTCAGAATTCAAGGCACACTTAACCAGCATGGCTAACACAGCATTCTGCAGCGATACACCATCCCATCTGGTTTGGGCTTAGTGGGACTATCATTTGTTTTTCAACAGGACAATGACCCAACGCACCTCCAGGCTGTGTAAGGGCTATTTTACCAAGAAGGAGAGTGATGGAGTGCTGAGAAGGAGAGTGATGGAGTGCTGTATCAGATGACCTGGCCTTCACAATCCCCCGACCTCAACCAAATTGAGATGGTTTGGGATGAGTCGGACCGCAGATTGAAGGAAATGCAGCCAACAAGTGCTCAGCATATGTGGTAAGTCCTTCAAGACTGTTGGAAAAGCATTCCAGGTGAAGCTGGTTGAGAGAATGCCAAGAGTGTGCAAAGCTTTCATCAAGGCAAAGGGTGGCTATTTGAAGAATCAAAAAAAAAAATTTTTTAAAGATTTGTTGAACACTTTTTTGGTTACTACATAATTCCATATGTGTTATTTCATAGTTTTGATGTCTTCACTATTATTATACAATGTAGAAAATAGTTTTAAAAAATAAAGAAAAACCCTTGAATGAGTAGGTGTTCTAAAACTTTTGACCGGTAGTGTATATTGATAAAAGTCACCTTGTCTGAGAGAGATTTACATGGCTATCAAAATGTTACGCCAGGGTAAGCCTACACGAAACACAGCCCTTATTTTAAGTGTTTCTAAAATCCCCTATAGGAAAAATTAAAGGTGGAAAAACGATTGGAACCATTCCCCTGTTTGACCGCTAGGTTTTATGTGTATTTTTATTTAACCTTTATTTAACTAGGCAAGTCAGTTAACCTCTACGGGATCGGTGTCCCGTATCCGGGATGGTTGAGCTAACGTGCGCTAATGTGATTAGCATGACTGTTGTAAGTAACAGCAAACTTTCCAGGACATAGGAATGTCTTTTACGGGCAGAAAGCTTACATTCTTGTTAATCTAACTGCACTGTCCAATTGACAGTAGCTATTACAGTGAAAAAAATACCATGCTATTGTTTGAGGAGAGTGCACAACAACAAAAAACTTATCACGGCAACTGGTTTGATACATTCACCTCTGAAGGTAAATAATGCACTTATATTCAGTCATCTAGCTCTGATTTGTCATCCTGAGGGTCCCAGAGATAAAATGTAGCATAGTTTTGTTTGATAAAATCCATTTTTATATTCAAATGTAGGAACTGGGTTCTACAGTTTGAACCCTTGCTGTCTCTGGCTCTACACCCACCGCGCCCGTCCATCTAGATGTGTGAAAGTTAGTGTATAAGCTATTGATCCATCATGTATGACATTCCTGGGAGTGTGTAAACTTACATTTTGTATTACCATATCATTTTTGTATGTTCTCTATAGTTATGTACTTGAAAATGTATCAATTGACCAATTCGGCACATTTGGGCAGACTTGATACAAAATAGTCCTGTATTGCAATGCTTCACTGGATCAATCTGAAACTTTGCAAACACACTGCTGCCATCTAGTGGCCAAAATCTAAATTGCGCCTAAACTGCAATATTATATTGTGGCCTTTCTCTTGCATTTCAAAGGTTATGAAAAAAATAATAATAGAAAACGCATGTTTTTTTGTTTGTATTATCTTCTACCAGATCTAATGTGTTATTCTCCTACATTAATTTCACATTTCCACAAACTTCAAAGTGTTTCCTTTCAAATGGTATCAAGAATATGCATATCCTTGCTTCAGGTCCTGAGCTACAGACAGTTAGATTTGGGTATGTCGTTTTAGGCGAAAATTGGGAAAAAAAAGGGTCCGATCATTAAGAGCAAATTCTTATTTACAATGATGGCCTACCCCGGACGACGCTGGGCCAATTGTGCGCCGCCCTATGGGACTCCCAATTACAACCGGATTGTGATACAGCCTGGAATCGAACCAAGGTCTGTAGTGATGCCACTAGGTAATGAGATGCAGTGCCTTAGACCGCTGCGCCACTCGCCACACACCTCCGCTGTTGGGCTCTATATGCCTTCAGTGAGACTGGAATTCATCTGAACTGGTGTTTACTTTTAGGGTTTTCCATCTCTCTTCAGTGAGTTATACAGTTTACAGAACAATGTTAATATGTAAAGGGTCAGATATAAGAGAGGCTTCGCGTGTGACCTTTTCCTTTATTTTCTGAGTCAAACACACACACACAAATAATATAATCCCGAATTAATTACTTAATATAAAATGTAGGCTGTTGGAAAACTGCAGTTTCTTATCCTATTATGTTTGCCAAGATGTGCATAAATTGGACACAATGGGCCATGGCCATATTATAGACCAATGACTATTAAACGAAGAAATAGCCATTTTGACGTTGAGCCCTTATGTACATTATTTAATTAAAGGTTATGACAGGTTTGCAATGTGTGCGTGGCATTGAGCCGGTTTTGTCTGGAAGGCATACAGCTTTTGTCAAAGTTAACTTTTCGTAGCAGGTTTAGGAGAATTTAAGCAGCAGGTTAGGCGAGTTGATGTAGCCGGTTAGGAGAATTAGATTAAGGTTACTAAAAGAGTTAGAGTTAGCCAAAATGCGTCAATTTGACAGAAGCAGTATCCCTTCCAGACATTACCCATTGAGCCTGGTGATGTTGAAGGAGGAGTCAATCCAGTCCTCGCTTCTTTTCCACACACGGCATTCGAGCACTTGACTACTCTGCAACTCTCCCTCTCAAATTACAATCCCAACAAGATTCCACAGCTCAATTCAATTTCTGTTCTGAAGCGGAATCAATCAACCCTCCACCCAGCTTGTTATTAAAACAATTTGCTAATTCATGTTTTTCCTCAAACCCTTCTGAGTAGGCTACTTTTAAACAGGTGTTTTGGGCAGAGTGCCCGGAAGAAAAAAATGTCCAATGGGAAAGATGCACCTGCCGCGGCGAAGTAAGTTTCAACATCGAGACAGCTTGGCCTACTGCACTGAACAATTTTCTCTTGGTTGTTCGGTTTATATAGTTATTCAACATCAATTTAATTAATGTAAATACGCCGATATAAAAAAAATCAAGACAAGTACTTACTGATCAAGTACTTAGTTGCATTACTTTATTTGGAAGTTATTTAGGATATTTGTTATTTTACTCTACATTCGTTTTGTGTTGACATTAAGATGGACAGAATCAGGATGGTAGTTTAATAATAATACTTTGTGAGAGGGTTTATTTGAGAATTTTCTTTTGAAGAGAGTACATCTGATTCATGACTAATCAAATAATTCAACAAAATACCAGCCAATGCATGAATAGCTGAAGATAAATAATTTATTTTAGCATGACTCACTCTCACCCTCCTTTCTTCCTTATTTCTGTCAAATGAAGTGTCGTTTCAGTTTAGTGCTTTCTTTAGACACACATATTACTTCTCACAAAGCATGTTTTATGTTGAACATATGTTGTATGTTGACGAGCTCTTTGTGGAGGGGGAAACCCACTGTTATTGTTATCTTGAAGTCATACAAGAATGCTAGTTTTCTTAGATCATCTTGCAGCTGATTTCTAAGAGTTCTGACTCTAAATAAATGCATACATTAGAGAATTTTGACAGGACTAGCTTGGCCAAAAGGATATTCTTAATTTTTCTTCATTTTACTGTGCACCAGAAAGCTTTGGATCTACCCGTGCCAGGTTTTAATGTTATGTGCACAAGTAAAATGAAACGCCTTTCTTGCAAGCTCTAAACCTAACAATGCAGTAATCAAGGTAAGACACTGAGCGGTGTGTGCAGACTGCTGTGAACAGGGGGGTGCTCGTGCATGTGTGTATTGACACTGTTGCAGGCAACTTACCTTACCTATGGGCTTTAGAGCCCTTCCATTACACATTTTCTTTCTCTGGAAGAGAGACAATAATAAAGCTGATACTTACTGTCCATGTAACCATTGTAGTGTGTGTGTGTGCAGCTCCTCACAGATGACCCTGCAGGCGTGCCTTGAGGAGTGTATGGAGGCCCTGGACCTCTTCCTCAACAACCACTTCAGTGAGAGCCTGGACAAACTGCGGCCACGGTAACAGTGCAACTCTATCTGGACTAAAGTGTGCTTCAAACTCTCCATTGGCCAATTAGTGTGTACAGGGTGTCTTGAGGCATATTTGTGCAGCCTTTAGCCTTTTGTCATTGAGTGGTGTGTAACTTAGTGCAACATCAGCACTGTTGAGGTGTGACGTGGTGTGGTGTAGTGCAGTGAACAGTGAAGTGTTGCACTTCCTGCTACCCAAGGCATCAGGCCCTGTCACTTCTCCAGGATATGGAGTGTTTACTGAAGCTGACGCCCAGGGCTCAACGGGCAGAACAGAGGCCCTGGAAAATGAACACCATACACACACAAGCTGGAGTGAAATGGAAGAGATAGAGGAAGATAGAAAAATAAATAGAGGTGTTTACTGTTGGCTACTGTATATACAGTGGGGGAAAAAAGTATTTAGTCAGCCACCAATTGTGCAAGTTCTCCCACTTAAAAAGATGAGAGGCCTGAAATGTTCATCATAGGTACACGTCAACTATGACAGACAAAATGAGGAAAGAAAATCCAGAAAATCACATTGTAGGATTTTTAATGAATTTATTTGCAAATTATGGTGGAAAATAAGTATTTGGTCACCTACAAACAAGCAAGATTTCTGGCTCTCACAGACCTGTAACTTCTTCTTTAAGAGGCTCCTCTGTCCTCCACTCGTTACCTGTATTAATGGGACCTGTTTGAACTTGTTATCAGTATAAAAGACACCTGTCCACAACCTCAAACAGTCACACTCCAAACTCCACTATGGCCAAGACCAAAGAGCTGTCAAAGGACACCAGAAACAAAATTGTAGACCTGCACCAGGCTGGGAAGACTGAATCTGCAATAGGTAAGTAGCTTGGTTTGAAGAAATCAACTGTGGGAGCAATTATTAGGAAATGGAAGACATACAAGACCACTGATAATCTCCCTTGATCTGGGGCTCCACACAAGATCTCACCCCGTGGGGTCAAAAGGATCACAAGAACGGTGAGCAAAAATCCCAGAACCACACGGGGGGACCTAGTGAATGACCTGCAGAGAGCTGGGACCAAAGTAACAAAGCCTACCATCAGTAACACACTACGCCGCCAGGGACTCAAATCCTGCAGTGCCAGACGTGTCCCCCTGCTTAAGCCAGTACATGTCCAGGCCCGTCTGAAGTTTGCTAGAGTGCATTTGGATGATCCAGAAGAGGATTGGGAGAATGTCATATGGTCAGATGAAACCAAAATATAACTTTTTGGTAAAAACTCAACTCGTCGTGTTTGGAGGACAAAGAATGCTGAGTTGCATCCAAAGAACACCATACCTACTGTGAAGCATGGGGGTGGAAACATCATGCTTTGGGGCTGTTTTTCTGCAAAGGGACCAGGACGACTGATCCGTGTAAAGGAAAGAATGAATGGGGCCATGTATCGTGAGATTTTGAGTGAAAACCTCCTTCCATCAGCAAGGGCATTGAAGATGAAACGTGGCTGGGTCTTTCAGCATGACAATGATCCCAAACACACCGCCCGGGCAACGAAGGAGTGGCTTCGTAAAAAGCATTTCAATGTCCTGGAGTAGCCTAGCCAGTCTCCAGATCTCAACCCCATAGAAAATCTTTGGAGGGAGTTGAAAGTCCGTGTTGCCCAGCGACAGCCCCAAAACATCACTGCTCTAGAGGAGATCTGCATGGAGGAATGGGCCAAAATACCAGCAACAGTGTGTGAAAACCTTGTGAAGACTTACAGAAAACGTTTGACCTGTGTCATTGCCAACAAAGGGTATATAACAAAGTATTGAGAAACTTTTGTTATTGACCAAATACTTATTTTCCACCATAATTTGCAAATAAATTCATAAAAAATCCTACAATGTGATTTTCTGGATTTTTTTCCCTCATTTTGTCTGTCATAGTTGACGTGTACCTATGATGAAAATTACAGGCCTCTCATCTTTTTAAGTGGGAGAACTTGCACAATTGGTGGCTGACTAAATACTTTTTTTCCCCAATGTATTTCCTCATTACCAATGGGTGAAGCCAGTCCCTATATTGGAAGCAAGACACATTTTTTTCTAAAGGAAATTAAAAAGTTCGCTGGACGATAAATACTTGCTGTTTTCTGATTGTTGTCAGTGGGTGTGTATGATGATGATGTTGTGTGTGTTGCGTTGAAGGGTAAAGGAGAGTATGTACCATGCTCTGATCTACGCCACTGTGCTGGAGATGCAGGCTATGATGACCTTCCAGCAGGATGACATCGTCAATGCAGGCAACACCATGAAGAGTGCCCAGGAGGTCTGCCAGAGGTGAGGATGCTACTGTACATGGACACTGTCATCTGTTTCATGTCCTCTTTAACACATTAGTTCATATTATAGGCACAAGCAACATCCACAAAAGGTAAATAGAGGGACATCCTGGAATATTCAGACAGTTGGTCTGGTCTGGCCTCTAACAGTTAGGCCTAATATGCCACTAAGGCTATTATTCCCCTGTCCATCAGCCTGCAGGCAAATGAGAGCATTTACATGGCAACCAGGTCTCTTTGCGCCTGTGCTGGAATTTGCCTGTGTTTGCATGGCCAGAGCGGCTCTTGATGGTCTAGGGGTACTCAGCTCTTACCCTATGAGGTCCGGAGCCTGTTCGTTTTCACCCCTGGCCTACAGCAAGCAAGGACACTTGAGATTGCTGGAGGTGGTTGAAAGGCTGTCGTGTTGTAATGTTGTTCCACATGAATGCCCATGTGATTAACATGAGAAACATGCATTGTTCAATGAGATTTTTTGTGTTAGGCTCATAATTGGTCTCATTTCTTCTTAGGTTTCGCCGAAAGTCCCCTAGTAATATTAGTAAATCACCTGGTGAGCGTCTAACTGAAGGTAAGAGCGCTTTTCTAATTGGGCCTCATCCTATTATTATGGCAGATTTCAAATAGCCACTGACCGTTTGTGTGCGGGTTTGCAGAACAGCTCCAAGCTCTCCATGCTGAAGCGTGTTATGCTGAATGCTTGCTCCAAAGGGCAGCTCTCACCTTCCTACAGGTAAGACAGGTCCTCCTGTCCTCAATTCTAAATCTTACTGATCCTGGTTAATGACACAATGCTGATGTTTCGTTTAGCATTGATGCACAGGTAACTGCCAAAATAAGGAAACACTTGAGTAAATGAGGGATACTAAGTATATTGAAAGCAGGTGCTTCCACACAGGTATGGTTTTCTGAGTCAATTAAGCAATTAACATCCCATCATGCTTAGGATAATGTATAAAAATGCCTAGTTGCCCATTATTTTAGATACCATGGCTAGAAGAAGAGATCAGTTACTTTGAAAGAGGGGTCTTAAAGGAGCATAGGGGGTTTAAAGGGTGTGTGTGTCTCAGTCACCAGATCTCAACCCAATTGAACACTTCTGGGAGATTCTGGAGCGGTGCTTGAGACAGCATTTTCCACCACCATCAACAAAACACCAAATTACGGAATTTCTAGTGGAAGAATGTCGCATCCCTCCATAGAGTTCCAGACACTTGTAGAATCTATGCCAAGGTGCATTGAAGCTGTTCTGGTGGCTCGTGGTGGCCCAACGCCCTATTAAGACGCTTTATGCTGGTGTTTCCTTTATTTTGGTCGTTACCTGTATGTATGATAACTGTATCCAACTGATTTAGATATCAGTCGATGAAACACATTGTAGTTTGCCCCTTCCGCTTCATGGTGTTTTGAGTCTGTGTGCATAGTTTAAAGCGTGATCCAACAGGTTTCCCCTGTCCTCATTCATTTGTGGATACAGTACATTACTGTCTCACCAGTTGACACCTTTTGTTAAAATATGTTTTATTTTCCCTCTTCCTCAAGGATGAGAACATGGTGAGTTTTATCAAAGGAGGAATCAAAGTACGCAACAGTTACCTGATTTACAAGTAAGTTTGCAGGAGGAAGGGGAAAATGGTTCTAACATTATACAGTGTGATTGTGAATCAACAGAGGGAATCAATAATTATATTTACCAAATTGTGCACTGCTATTACAATAACAGACTGTTCAGTTGTTAAAACAATAATGGCCATTTTCTCTGGTAAGTGTCTGTAGTTATCAGTCAGTTAGATGTGTTTTTATTGTGTAATAATCCCGCATTATTACGGCCTATTATATCATTATGTATAATCATGTTAGACTATGAATGACATAATTGCCTTTTATGACACAGGGAGCTGCACACCTTCATACAGTCTAACAGCTCTCTCCAAGGACCCAACCACATTCACTTAGAGGGAGGGGTGTCTTTTGGGATCGGAGCATTCAACTTGGTATGTCCCACAAGCATCCCCATATTCCATTAATGGCCCATTTGTTACATCATTACGTGTTTTACCACATGTCAGTCAGACCTTATGCTGTATCACAGGGTTCTGTACTGTCTTCCACAGACTCTCTCCATGTTCCCACCTCGGTTACTCAAAGTTTTAGAGTTTGCTGGCTTCTCTGGAGACAAGGTATAGTTGCTCATTCGAACTTGTATATAGAAAGTGATTGGTTTACAGCAGGGCTGCCCAACCCTGTTCCTGGAGAGCTAGCCTGCTGTAGTTTTTTACCTAGTTGTAATTCCCAATATTCACCTTATCAAGCAGGTCATTATTAGAATCAGGTCTGCTAGATAATCTACAGGATGGTAGCTCTACAGGAACAGCGTTGGGCAGCCCTGCTTTACAGGTTGTCTCTGTTTCTCTCTCCCTCAGCATATACTGTATGTTCTTGTGTGCAGGAGTATGGTCTGTCCCAGCTGAATGATGGTGCCACTACACACAACCTGCGCTCCATGCTGTGTGCTCTGCTGTTGCTCTGTTACTACACCTTCCTCACCTTCATACTTGGTACTCTACTCCTCACAACCAGGAAGTGAATGGAGATCACAACTGACTTGGCTGTCCGGACATGACAGAAATACATTACAACATAATTTATGTATAACATACACGTGTGTGTGTGAGAGAGCTGAAGAGAGAGAGGGTAGACTGTGTTTGTGGGTTTCTGTGTTTTCATTTCTTTATCACTCTACAGGGACGGGTGAGGGGGACGTGGCTGATGCTGAGAAGCTGCTGAAGCCTTTCCGGCTCCGCTACCCACAGGTGAGTGACACTCCTCCTCCCCAGGCTCTCACCCAGCCCAAAGCAAACTCAACTCTGTATGGAACACAATGTGTACCGATACCAACAGACGTCTTGGCAAACAATCTAAAATAATAGGTTTACAATGTGGACGTAATGTGGGTAAGTAATGCACTGACCATGTGATAGGTCATTTAGTCAGAGGAGGTGCTTATGCTTGAGCTACCATTGTGTAAGTTTGTCATTTTACAAGTGCTAGCCACTGCCAAAGTATTATATATGGTGTTATCAGGTTATCAGACAATGTTTACGTTTCTTTCCTCTTCCCTTCAGGGGGCCATATTTCTCTTCTTCGCAGGCAGGGCTGAGGCGATCAAGGGGAACATTGATGAGGTGAGCCTCAAATTAAATGTCTTTGTGATGCTATTTGTGTTATCTGTCCCTTTTTTCAGTCATATTTAGCAGTGGTGTTTTTATTGATAGGCCTAGAATGAGTCAGTGTGTGCCTGTTTTCCTGGTGGGGTGTACTGTAATGGCGATGTGTTACCAGGCGGTGGTGCTGTTTGAGGATGGCTGCAAAGCTCAGCAGCAGTGGAAGCAGTTCCACCACATGTGCTACTGGGAGCTGATGTGGTGCTTCACATACAAGTGCGTGTGGAGGATGGCCTACTTCTACGCAGACCTACTGAGCAATGAGAGCCACTGGTCCAAGGCAAGAGAGTGTGCTGTAGTGTTGAGTATAGCCTAGGACCCAATTGGGAAGACACAATTCCCACGCCCATATGTTCATCGAAAACACAAAACCACTTGAGCAGACACTCTTAATTTAATTCAGTCAACGGTTTTGACCTGCCCACTAAGTGTATGGCTTTTAAAGCCAATGCAGTATTTTCTCCCCACCACAGACTGTTGACATTATTAAACTCTACTTACTGTATGGCTGGGTCCTGACGGAAATAAGGCTTGTCTTTCCTTCAGGCCATGTATGTGTACATGAAGGCTGCTTACCTGAGCATGCTGGCTCCAGGGGAGGCTAGGCCCTTTGGGGAAGATGAGGTTGAGCTCTTCAGGTAAACAAACTCATCACAACAACAACAAAAACGTAACTTGAAATTCCCCAGTCCCTTCTTTTAATTGTGACCACCCCTCTCTTTCCTGGCCCCTTCTCTTTTTCTGTCTTTGCCCACTCTCTTAGACAGGTGTCCACCTTCAAGCAAAAGATAGCAGGGAAGTCTCCCCCCACAGAGAAGTTTGCCATTCGCAAGGCTAGACGTTACAAAGCTAGCTGCCCAGTGAGGCTCCCAGTGCCTGTGCTGGTAAGACCCCACCCCACAAACGCAAAACTGCATAAAGACATACACAAATCTGTAGCTAAAATGCTAACGGTCAGTTGTATTTGTGTGATTCTGACAGTATTCTCTCTTTCTGCACTGCGGTAGGAGATTATGTACATGTGGAACGGCTTCTCCATGATCAGCAAGCGGCCAGAGCTGACCGAGGGCATGCTGCAGACACTGGTGGAGGCAGAGCGCACCCTGCTGGAATCTCCCGGTAATGCAACCTGTCTGGGGCTAACCAGTTTCAGGCAGTCAGACTGACTGGGCCAAACCAGCCTACTTCTCTCAGCTGTCCATGAAGCAATAACTACTCTTATAATATCACCAAAAGATAATGGATAAAGACTCATTCTACACACATTCTGCTTGAGCCTGTGTTGAGTAATTTTTAATGCATGGTTTTATAATCTGTGTTCTTTTTTGTTTTGGCAGCAAATGAGTATTCAGTGGATGACCGCTGTGTGATCCACCTACTGAAGGGGCTGTGTCTGAAGAACCAGGGACACATTCAGGCTGCAGAGGAATGCTTCAACAAGGTGTACAACAGGTGAGATGGGTAATATTTTAGTCTGGGTATCTTTCATTTATACACACCTGGATCTGTGTGTTGTATAACAAGATGGTAAATGCATGCAGACGCATATGTATCATGTTTGCTGAGAGGTTATAAAACGAGTTTATTGGTTTATTTGGACCCCCATTAGCCTTTGCCGAAACAGCAGCTATTCTTCCTGAGATCGAGAGTGTCAATGTTTTTTTAACAAACTCATACATGCCAAAAGGAAATAATTTCATGGTATTTAATCAATGTGTTCTCTGTTTGATTAAACCACACCAGTGTGTTATCACAGCAAATTGAGCAATGCAGTGTTATGTAGGACCTCATAGCAGTGAAATGCATTCTGAATAATGTCTAGAGACAGTCAGTGATAGATGAACATGCTCAGTGTAAATGACTAAGAGGTTAATGATATGGCCGTCTGTTCTCTAACCTCCAGTGAGAAGAAGATCAAGTTTGACCATTACCTGGTGCCCAACGCTCTGCTGGAGCTCAGTGTGGTCTACATGGACACGGGCCGCAAGGAGGAGGCCATCAAATTACTGGTGAAGGCCAAGTGAGTCACCTCTTACTGGTTGTTCCGATACAGCCTGCAAGCTGTAGTAGGATGTAGCAGGCTTGCATTCCAGCTCGGCATGAAAACAGCGATTACTCACCTCGAACTGGATGAAGATGTTTTCTTTAACGAGTCGGGCGCAAAGGATTTATTCCAGATACTCGACCAGGCCCAAATCCCCGTCATTCGCGTGAAGAGAATACTCAAATACAGGGGACGCAGGTCTGGGTGCCTTGTGAGAATTCGTCGGCGAGTGGGTAACCCGCCTCTACCATCCGTCCTATTGGCCAACGTGCAATTATTGGAGAATAAACTGGATGAGCTCCGTTCAAGACTATCCTACCAACGGGACATTAAAAAACTGTAATATCTTATGTTTCACCGAGTCATGGCTGAACTACGACATGGATAATATACAGTTGGCTGGTTTTTCCGTTCATCGGCAAGACCGAACAGCTGCTTCCGGTAAGAAAAGGGGTGGCGGTCTGTGTCTATTTGTCAATAACAGCTGGTGCGCCAAATCAAATATTAAGGAAGTCTCTACGTTTTGCTCGAGTATCTCATGATAAGCTGTAGACCACACTATTTACCAAGATAGTTTTCATCTAAACTCAGCAAAAAAAGAAACGTCTTCTCACTGTCAACTGCGTTTATTTTCAGCAAACTTAACATGTGTAAATATTTGTATGAACAAAACAAGATTCAACAACTGAGACATAAAGTGAACAAGTTACACAGACGTGACTAACAGAAATTGAATAATGTGTCCCTAAACAAAGGGGGGGTCAAAATCAAAAGTAACAGTCAGTATCTGGTGTAGCCACCAGCTGCGTTAAGTACTGCAGTGCATCTCCTCCTCAAGGACTGCACCAGATTTGCCAGTTCTTGCTATGAGATGTTACCCCACCAAGGCACCTGCAAGTTCCCGGACATTTCTGGGGGGAATGGCCCTAGCCCTCACCCTCCGATCCAACAGGTCCCAGACGTGCTCAATGGGATTGAGATCCGGGCTCTTCGCTGGCCATGGCAGAACACTGACATTCCTGTCTTGCAGGAAATCATGAACAGAACGAGCAGTATGGTTGGTGGCATTGTCATGCTGGAGGGTCATGTCAGGATGAGCCTGCAGGAATGGTACCACATGAGGGAGGAGGATGTCTTCCCTGTAACGCACAGCTTTGAGATTGCCTGCAATGACAACAAGCTCAGTCCGATGATGCTGTGACACACTGCCCCAGACCATGACGGACCCTCCACCTCCAAATCGATCCCGCTCCAGAGTACAGGCCTCGGTGTAACGCTCATTCCTTCGACCATAAACGCGAATCCGACCATCACCCCAGACCTGTCTGGTCCAGCGACGGTGGGTTTGTGCCCATAGGCGACGTTGTTGCCGGTGATGTCTGGTGAGGACCTGCCTTACAACAGGCCTATGGGCACAAACCCAACAACAAAAAATGTCACTGTCCCAATACCTTTGGAGCTCACTGTATATAGTACACACACACACAACGTTACCCCGTTACTATGTCTTACTCATGATTCCTATCCACTTTGTTCTGTTCCCTCAGAAATAACTACAAGGAGTACTCCATGGAGTCACGCACCCAGTTCAGAATCCATGCTGCCCTCTCCAAACTCAAGGCTGACACTAGTGACCAAGATGAAATCACAGCACTGTAGTATAACAGGTGTCATTGTGCTGAGCAAGCACTGGACTTGCTTCCCCTGCCATGTGTAGACGTTCCAGGAAGACTTGCTCTCTTTTACATCCTCAGCCACTTTGATCCCTGCCTCCAAATGTTACTTGCTTTGATGGGGAAAGTCTCCTTCCTTCATGGATGGTGGTCTCTCCGTGATTAAAATACTTGAGTTTTGAATGGGAGTTGGTAGAAGTTGCCCTTATTTGCTGGTCCTAGATCAGAGGCATTTTATCTACCTACTGGGTGATGAACACCCTGATCCTACATCTGTGGTTAGGGTCAACTTCTATCTTCAGTGTTTGAATGTGTGGTACTTATATTACTGTACTGGTTACCCATAACAGTGGATGGGAGGCAGTTGCTCAAAACAATTTTACTACAGTATATCCACTGTTTTGTGGATAATTTTTGTTGTTGTTGTTGAAATGAACTCATTAACAATCGAAGTAATGCTCGTATGTACTGATATGTGAGGTATAGTTTTGCTTTTAACTTCCCTAAAAGTGATTGAGTATTACTGTAAGCATTTTGACAAAAGCACCACTTTGGTGATAACTGAATAAGACAGACGTACATAAGACTACATAACGTAAGACATTACTTTGATCCCAGAGTTATTTTAACAAATGTATTAACATATTTATTAGTAAGTGTAGAAGGACCTTAATAATCAATAGGTCATGCTACATTTTTTTATGTACGTTGTCCCTGCTGAAATGTACAGAGAATAGTCAGTTCAAATAAGTTTAACCTCATATTCGTTACTTCAAATAAAGTTTAGACTGTCACTCTCAAGACCTTGTACAAAGAAAGGCGTGGTTAAACGTGATTAAATGATTTGAAAAACATTAAATATGTCAGTTTGCTGCCAGTCTTTTATTGTTTTATCATTTACTGGAGCATATTTCAAAGTAGAAGGTAACCCCTCGTTGTCCAGATTGCCCTATAAATAACAAACTTTGATTAAGAGGTGACGTTTTATGACTTTACAGATAAAGATGTATGACTGGTACATACACGGAGTACAGAAAACATTATGAACACCTGCTTTTTCCATGACATGGACTGACCTGGTGAATCCAGGTGAAAGCTATGTTCCCTTATTCATGAAGGGGAGGAGACAGGTTGAAGAAGGATTTTTAAGCCTTGAGACAATTGAAACATGGATTGTGTATGTTCCATTCAGAGGGTGAATGGGCAATACAAAATATTTAAGTGCCTTTGAACAGGGTATGGTTGTGGATGCCAGGCGCACCGGTTTATGTCAAGAACTGCAACGCTGCTGGGTTTTTCACGTTTAACAGTTTCCTGTGTGTATCAAGAATGGTCCACCACCCAAAAGACATCCAGCCAAATTGACACAACTGTGGGAAGCATTGGAGTCAACATGGGCCAGCATCCCTGTGGAAGGCTTTCGACACATTGTAGAGTCCATGCCCTGACAAATTGAGGCTGTTCTGAGGGCAAAAGAGGGGGTGCAACTCAATATTAGGAAGGTGTTCTTAATGTTTTGTATACTGCTACTTACCTGCTACTTCCTTGATGAACTTAATCAGTAGATCATGACATCTCACCCAGTGTCTTTCATAAACCGTCTGCACAACAGTGTGCACTATGTGAGGCAGAGGCCAGGGGATAAATGTTCTACATCCTTATACTATATGATATACTTTATTGTCCATTTACATGGACATTCCTTTTGTGAAGTTATCATACAAATACACAAAAACAATACCCTATAATACAGTTGAAGTCAGAAGTTTACATACACTTAGGTTGAAGTCATTAAAACTTGTTTTTCAACCACTCCACAAATATCTTGTTAACAAACTATAGTTTTGGCAAGTCGGTTAGGACATCTACTTTGTGCATGACACAAGTAATTTTTCCAACAATTGTTTACAGACAGACAATTTCACTTATAATTCACTGTATCACAATTCCAGTGGGTCAGAAGTTTACATACACTAAGTTGACTGTGCCTTTAAACAGCTTGGAAAATTCCAGAAAATGATGTAATGGCTTTAGAAGCTTCTGATAGGCTAATTGACATCATTTGAGTCAATTGGAGGTGTACCTGTGGATGTATTTCAAGGCCTACCTTCAAACTCAGTGCCTCTTTGCTTGACATCATGGGAAAATCAAAAGAAATCAGCCAAGACCTCAGAAAAGAAATTGTAGACCTGTCTTGTTCATCCTTGGGAGGAATTTCCAAACGCCTGAAGGTACCACGTTCATCTGTACAAAAAATAGTACGCAAGTATAAACACCATGGGACCACAAAGCCGTCATACTGCTCAGGAAGGAGACGCGTTCTGTCTCCTAGAGATTAACGTACTTTGGTGCGAAAAGTGCAAATCAATCCCAGAACAACAGCAAAGGACCTTGTGAAGATGCTGGGGGAAACAGGTACAAAAGTATCTATATCCACAGTAAAACAAGGCCTATATCGACATAACCTGAAAGGCCGCTCAGCAAGGAAGAAACCACTGCTCCAAAACCGTCACAAAAAAGCCAGACTACGGTTCGCAACTGCACATGGGGACAAAGATCGTACTTTTTGGAGAAATGTCCTCTGGTCTGATGAAACAAAAATAGAACTGTTTGGCCATAATGACCATCGTTATGTTTGGAGGAAAAAGGGGATAGCTTGCAAGCCGAAGAACACCATCCCAACCGTGAAGCACGGGGGTGGCAGCATCATGCTGTGGGGGTGCTTTGCTGCAGGAGGGACTGGTGCACTTCACAAAATAGATGGCATCATGAGGAAGGACAATTATGTGGATATATTGAAGCAACATCTCAAGACATCAGTCAGGAAGTTAAGGCTTGGTCGCAAATGGGTCTTCCAAATGGACAATGACCCCAAGCATACTTACAAAGTTGTGGCAAAATGGCTTAAGGACAACAAAGCCAAGGTATTGGAGTGGCCATCACAAAGCCATGACCTCAATCCTATAGAACATTTGTGGGCAGAACTGAAAAAGCGTGTGCGAGCAAGGAGGCCTACAAACCTGACTCAGTTACACCAGCTCTGTCAGGAGGAATGGGCCAAAATTCACCCAACTTATTGTGGGAAGCTTTTGGAAGGCTTCCCAAAACATTTGACCCAAGTTAAACAATTTAAAGGCAATGCTACCAAATACTAATTGAGTGTATGCAAACTTCTGACCCACTGGGAATGTGATGAAAGAAATAAAAGCTGAAATAAATAATTCTCTCTACTATTATTCTGACATTTCACATTATTAAAATAAAGTGGTGATCCTAACTGACCTAAGACAGGGAATTTCTACTAGGATTAAATGTCAGGAATTGTGAAAAACTGAGTTTAAATGTATTTGGCTAAGGTGTATGTAAACTTCCGACTTCAACTGTACATACATGATTGTAGGGTGCTGGAGATTCTCTATTGAACATGCTTTTTAGTCCAGGACTAGGCTTCATCTGTGTCCAGGAAACTGACACCTTAGGGTTGCAATGATATTAAGGTATTTTTTAACATATTGAGAGTGAGACCCAGGGTCCTGAGACCATGACAAGAGCAAGACTGCATTTACTTGGTCTGAAGTAATCTCAGACCAATCCTCAAGATCAAGACTCAATATCTGGTGTATACTAAACTCAGCAAAAAAAGAAACGTCCCTTTTTCAGGACCCTGTCTTTCAAAGATAATTTGTAAAAATCCAAATAACTTCACAGATCTTCATTGTAAAGGGTTAAACACTGTTTCCAATGCTTGTTCAATGAACCATAAACAATTAATGAACATGCACCTGTGGAACGGTCATTAAGACACAAACAGCTTACAGACGGTAGGCAATTAAGGTCACAGTTATGAAAACTTAGGACACTAAAGAGGCCTTTCTCCTGACTCTGAAAAACACCAAAAGAAAGATGCCCAGGGTCCCTGCTCATCTGCGTGAACGTGCCTTAGGCATGCTGCAAGGAGGCATGAGGACTGCAGATGTGGCCAGGGCAATAAATTGCAATGTCCGTACTGTGAGACGCCTAAGACAGCGCTACAGGGAGACAGGACGGACAGCTAATCGTCCTCGCAGCGGCAGACCACGTATAACAACACCTGCACAGGATCGGTACATCCGAACATCACACCTGCGGGACAGGTACAGGATGGCAACACAACAACAACTGCCCGAGTTACACCAAGAACGTACAATCCCTCCATCAGTGCTCAGACTATCCGCAATAGGCTGAGAGAGGCTGGACTGAGGGCTTGTAGGCCTGTTGTAAGGCAGGTCCTCACCAGACATCACCGGCAACAACGTCGCCTATGGGCACAAACCCACTGTTGCTGGACCAGACAGGACTGGCAAAAAATGCTCTTCACTGACAAGTCGCGGTTTTGTCTCACCAGGGGTGATGGTCGGATTCGGGTTTATCGTCATAGGAATGACCGTTACACCGAGGCCTGTACTCTGGAGAGGAATCGATTTGGAGGTGGAGGGTCCGTCATGGTCTGGGGCGGTGTGTCACAGCATCATCGGACTGAGCTTGTTGTCATTGCAGGCGATCTCAAAGCTGTGCGTTACAGGGAAGACATCCTCCTCCCTCATGTGTACCCTTCCTGCAGGCTCATCCTGACATGACCCTCCAGCATGACAATGCCACCAGCCATACTGCTCGTTCTGTGCGTGATTTCCTGCAAGACAGGAATGTCAGTGTTCTGCCATGGCCAGCGAAGAGCCCGGATCTCAATCCCATTGAGCACGTCTGGGACCTGTTGGATCGGAGGGTGAGGGCTAGGGCCATTCCCCCCAGAAATGTGCCTTGGTGGGGTAACATCTCACAGCAAGAATTGGCAAATCTGGTGCAGTCCATGAGGAGGAGATGCACTGCAGTACTTAACGCAGCTGGTGGCCACACCATATACTGACTGTTACTTTTGATTTTGACCCCCCCTTTGTTCAGGGACACATTATTCAATTTCTGTTTGTCACATGTCTGTGTAACTTGTTTTTTTTGTCTCAGTTGTTGAATCTTGTTATGTTCCTACAAATATTTACACATGTTAAGTTTGCTGAAAATAAACGCAGTTGACAGTAAGAGGACGTTTCTTTTTTTGCTGAGTTTATATACAGCCTTCCGATTTCATATGGTTCCGGATGGTGGTTTGCTAACCCCATGCCTAGCCTCATCCCTCTGTAACCATAACCTAACCTTAGCCAGTTTCAATCCCTATGTCTTTGGATCTGACTGTTTTATGTTAATCTCATTCAAGTCTCTGACAATCAGATCTCATACACTGAACAAAAATATAAACGCAACATGTAATGTGTTGATCCCATTTTTCATGAGCTGAAACAAAAGATACCAGAACTTTTCCATATGCATAAAAAGCTTATTTCTGTCAATTTATGTGCACAAATTTGTTTACATCCCTGTTAGTGAGCATTTCTCCTTTGCCAAGATAATCCATCCACCTGACAGGTGTGGCATATCAAGAAGCTGATTAAACAGCATGATCATTACACAGGTGCACATTGTGCTGGGGACAATAAAAGGTCACTCTAAAATGTGCAGTTTTGAAAAAAAAAAAAATATATATATATATATATAGTACCAGTCCCAAGGTTTGGACAGACCTACTCATTCAAGGTTTTTTCTTTATTTTTACTATTTTCTACATTGTAGAATAATAGTGAAGACATCAAAACTATGAAATAACACATATGGAATCATGTAGTAACCAAAAAAGTGTTAAACAAATCAGAATAGATTATATATTTTATATTCTTCAAAGTAGCCATCCTTTGCTTTGATGACAGCTTTGCACACTCTTGGCATTCTCTCAACCAGCTTCATGAGGAATGCTTTTCCAACAGTCTTGAAGGAGTTCCCACATATGCTGAGCGCTTGTTGGCTGCTTTTCCTTCACTCTGCCGTCCGACTCATCCCAAACCATCTCAATTGGGTTGAGGTCGGGTGATTGTGGAGGCCAGGTCATCTGATGCAGGACTCCATCACTTTCCTTGGTAAAATAGCCCTTACACAGCCTGGAGGTGTGTTTTGGGTCATTGTCCTGTTGAAAAACTAATGATAGTCCCACTAAGCCCAAACCAGATGGGATGGCGTATCGCTGCAGAATGCTGTGGTAGCCATGCTGGTTAAGTGTGCCTTGAATTCTAAATAAATCACAGACAGTGTCACCAGTAACGCACCCCCATACCATCACACCTCCTCCTCCATGCTTCACGGTGGGAACCACACATGCGGAGATCATCCGTTCACCTACTCTGCGTCTCACAAAGACAGGGCGGTTGGAACCAAAAATCTCAAATTTGGACTCATCAGACCAAAGGACAGATTTCCACCGGTCTAATGGCCATTGCTTGTGTTTCTTGGCCCAAGCAAGTCTCTTCTTCTTATTGGTGTCCATTAGTAGTTGTTTCTTTGCAGCAATTCGACCATGAAGGCCTGATACACATAGTCTCCTCTGAACAGTTGATGTTGAGATGTGTCTGTTATTTGAACTCTGTGAAGCATTTATTTGGGCTGCAGTTTCTGAGGTGCAGTTAACTCTAATGAACTTATCCTCTGCAGCAGAGGTAACTCTGGGTCTTCCTTTCCTGTGCTGGTCCTCATGAGAGCCAGTTTCATCATAGCGCTTGATGGTTTTTGCGACTGCACTTGAAGAAACTTTAAAAGTTCTTGAAATGTTCCGTATAGACTGACCTTCATGTCTTAAAGTAATTATGGACTGTCGTTTCTCTTTGCTTATTTGAGCTGTTCTTGCCATAATATGCACTTGGTCTTTTACCAAATAGGGCTATCCTCTGCTATCCTATGTTTCTTAGTTTTGATGTCTTCACTATTATTCTACAATGTAGAAAATAGTAAAAATAAAGAATAACCCTGGAATGAGTAGGTGTGTCCAAACTTTTGACTGGTACTGTATATATCAATAGATATAAAACGTATTCATCCCACTTGGCATTTTTCCTATTTTGTTGCATTACAACCTGTAATTTAAATTGATTTTTATTTGGAGTTCATGTAATGGACATACACAAAATAGTCCAAATTGGTGAAGTGAAATTTAAAAAAATACTTCAAATTGGTGAAGTGAAATTTAAAAAAATACTTGTTTCAGAAAAGTATAAAAAATAAATAACGGAAAAGTGGTGCGTGCATATGTATTCACCCCCTTTGCTATGAAGCCCCTAAATAAGATATGTTGCAACCAATTACCTTCAGAAGTCACATAATTAGTTAAATAAAGTCCACCTGTGTGCAATCTAAGTGTCACATGATCTGTCACATGATCTCAGTATATATACACCTGTTCTGAAAGGCCCCAGAGTCTACAACACCACTAAGCAAGGGGCATCACCAAGCAAGCAGCACCATGAAGACCAAGGAGCTCTCCAAACAGGTCAGGGACAAAGTTGTGGAGAAGTACAGATCAGGGGTGGGTTATAAAAAAAATATCAGAAACTTTGAACATCCCACAGAGCACCATTAAATCCATTATTAAAAAATGGAAAGAATATGGCACCACAACAAACCTGCCAAGAGAGGGCCGCCCACCAAAATTCACGGACCAGGCAAGGAGGGCATTAATCAGAGAGGCAACAAAGAGACCAAAGATAACCCTGAAGGAGCTGCAAAGCTCCACAGCGGATGAACCCCTTTACACAAAGTAAACACAATTGCAACTCTGTTGTCTCGTGTCAACACAGGGCAAATGTAATCTTGAGCTGCCAGCCTTGAAGTGATTCTCACCAATATTTGCTATTCCGGGATAAAATAAAGTATAGAGAGGGCCATAAAGAATAGACTAGTAAACCCTTATATCCAAAGAGAGATTGGGAGCTGTAGAATACAGTGGACAGGTCATATTTGTGTAAGACTTAATGAATTGGCACAGCACAGGCTCAAATACATGATCCAAATCTGTTTATTTTTTTCTATAAAAATCTTGAGTATCAAATAAAAGATTACATGAATTATTAATGTAAATCCTTTACACATATTCCTTCAAACAGAGGGTTCATGACATGAAGGATTATTTGTTTTATACCGTTCAAATGTATTATGAAGCTTTAAGTCATTGTAAAAAGAGATAGATAGAGAGATATAGATAGTTTGGTCCAACTTCTGTCCATATCAGACAAACACATGCATATTTAATGAAATTGTATTTAACCTTTTAAAGGTAGACTCTGCGAAATGACGTTTGCCACAAGCAGCACCGCAGATATTGTGAAGAGCGAGATGCAAGACTTCACTCTCACAGATTGGAGTGTCTGTCCATAGGACCACTTTAAGCCGTACACTCCACTGAGCTGGGCTTTACGGAAGAGTGGCCCGAAAAAAGCCATTGCTTAAAGAAAAAAATAAGCAAACACATTTGGTGTTCACATGTGGGCAACTCCCCAAACATATAGAAGAAGGTACTCTGGTCAGATGAGACTAAAATTGAGCTTTTTGGCCATCAAGGAAAACGCTATGTCTGGCGCAAATCCAACACCTCTCATCACCCTGAGAACACCATCCCCACAGTGAAGCATGATGGTTGCAGCATCATGCTGTGGGGATGTTTTTCATCGGCAGGGACTGGGAAACTGGTCAGAATTGAAGGAATGATGGCGCTAAATACAGGGAAATTCTTGAGGGAAACCTGTTTCAGTCTTCCAGAGATTTGAGACTGGGACGGAGGTTCACCTTCCAGCAGGACAATGACCCTAAGCATACTGCTAAAGCAACACTTGAGTGGTTTAAGGGGAAACATTTAAATGTCTTGGAATGGCCTAGTCAAAGC
This sequence comes from Coregonus clupeaformis, assembly GCF_020615455.1. Classification (NCBI taxonomy): domain Eukaryota; kingdom Metazoa; phylum Chordata; class Actinopteri; order Salmoniformes; family Salmonidae; genus Coregonus; species Coregonus clupeaformis. Next base: position 1,744,102 of record NW_025533465.1, read on the forward strand.
ACAGACCTCAATCAAATTGAGAATCTGTGGTATGACGTAAAGATTGCTGTACACCAGCGGAACCCATCCAACTTGAAGGAGCTGGAGCAGTTTTGCCTTGAAGAATGGGCAAAAATCCCAGTGGCTAGATGTGCCAAGCTTATAGAGACATACCCCAAGAGACTTGCAGTTGTAATTGCTGTAAAAGGTGGCTCTACAAAGTATTGACTTTGGAGGGGTGAATAGTTACAGTGAGGGAAAAAAGTATTTGATCCGCTGCTGATTTTGTACGTTTGCCCACTGACAAAGAAATGATCCGTCTATAATTGTAATGGTAGGTTTATTTGAACAGTGAGAGACAGAATAACAATAAAAAAATCCAGAAAAACACATGTCAAAAATGTTATAAATTGATTTACATTTTAATGAGGGAACTAAGTATTTGACCCCCTCTCAATCAGAAAGATTTCTGGCTGCTAGGTGTCTTTTATACAGGTAACGAGCTGAGATTAGGAGCACACTCTTAAAGGGAGTGCTCCTAATCTCAGCTTGTTACCTGTATAAAAGGCACCTGTCCACAGAAGCAATCAATCAATCAGATTCCAAACTCTCCACCATGGCAAAGAACAAAGAGCTCTCCAAGGATGTCAGGGACAAGATTGTAGACCTACACAAGGCTGGAATGGGCTACAAGACCATCGCCAAGCAGCTTGATGAGAAGGTGACAACAGTTGGTGCGATTATTCGCAAATGGAACACAAAATATCTGTCAATCTCCCTCGGCTTGGGGCTCCATGCAAGATCTCACCTCGTGGAGTTGCAATGATCATGAGAACGGTGAGAAATCAGACCAGAACTACATGGGAGGATCTTGTCAATGATCTCAAGGCAGCTGGGACCATAGTCACCAAGAAAACAATTGGTAACACACTACGCCATGAAGGACTGAAATCCTGCAGCGTCCGCAAGGTCCCCCTGCTCAAGAAAGCACATATACATGCCCGTCTGAAGTTTGCCAATGAACATCTGAATGATTCAGAGGAGAACTGGGTGAAAGTGTTGTGGTCAGATGAGACCAAAATGGAGCTCTTTGGCATCAACTCAACTCGCCGTGTTTGGAGGAGGAGGAATGCTGCCTATGACCCCAAGAACACCATCCCCACCTTCAAACATGGAGGTGGAAACATTATGCTTTGGGGGTGTTTTTCTGCTAAGGGGACAGGACAACTTCACCGCATCAAAGGGACGATGGACAGGGCCATGTACCATCAAATCTTGGGTGAGAACCTCCTTCCTTCAGTCAGGGCACTGAAAATGGGTCGTGGATGGGTATTCCAGCATGACAATGACCCAAAACACACGGCCAAGGCAACAAAGGAGTGGCTCAAGAAGAAGCACATTAAGGTCCTGGAGTGGCCTAGCCAGTCTCCAGACCTTAATCCCATAGAAAATCTGTGGAGGGAGCTGAAGGTTCGAGTTGCCAAACGTCAGCCTCAAAACCTTAATGACTTGGAGAAGATCTGCAAAGAGGAGTGGGACAAAATCCCTCCTGAGATGTGTGCAAACCTGGTGGCCAACTACAAGAAACGTCTGACCTCTGTGATTGCCAACAAGGGTTTTGCCACCAAGTACTAAGTCATGTTTTACAGAGGGGTCAAATACTTATTTCCCTCATTAAAATGCAAATCAATTTATAACATTTTTGACATGCGTTTTTCTGGATTTTTTTGTTGTTATTCTGTCTCTCACTGTTCAAATAAACCTACCATTAAAATTATAGACTAATAATTTCTTTGTCAGTGGGCAAACGTACAAAATCAGCAGGGGATCAAATACTTTTTTCCCTCACTGTATGCACGCTCAAGTTTTATGTTTTGTTGTCTTATTTGTTTCACAATAAAAAATATTTTGCATCGTCAAAGTGGTAGGCATGTTGTGTATATCAAATGATACAACCCCCCCCCAGAAATCCATTTTAATTCCAGGATGTAAGGCAACAAAATAGGAAAAATGCCAAGGGGGGTGAATACTTTCGCAAGCCACTGTAAACATTACAAAACTAATTGGAAATCGCAAATTCAACAAAGAGTGGTTTGGAAAGAATCAGTGGCTAACTGGGTTGCAAAGCAATCACTAGCCTGCTATTCAGTGGAGTGGGTGTGTGGTCCCAATTCTGGGATTGAGGGTCTCTTTTCCAAGCTTAAAATGATAAACATTCAACATTGGCCATGCTGTCAATCCAGCATGATTTCTGCCGCGCTCAAAACAACTGTTAACTCGGAACTGGGAAATCTGACTTCAGTGAGTTCCAGACAACTGGGAATTCGGGAAAAAACTAGCTCCAACTGGGAAAATACGTTTTGAACGGTAATCCAACTCGGAATTGTAAATCGGGAACTCGGGCCTCTTTCTAGAGCTACGACCTGAAGATCACTGACGTCATCATGATTCAACCTTGTTTTTTTCAGAGTTCCCAGTTGTCTTGAAAGCACCATTAATCCAGAGAATCCCAGACTTTGATGACAAAGTTTGATGACAAAATATGCCCACGAAGGACTGCCATGCCACCTTCCTGTTCAAGTGAGCACAGCACAACAAGGTGAGTCCAAAAATATATTGTATGCTGCTACATACATGATGTAGTATGCCAGGGAGATATGTATACTGTAGCAAAGAAATTAATACTAAATGTATGTTGTGTAGTAAGCTGTTAGTAGCCCATGTGCCTCACCCTAATAATTTGGTCTATTTTCCCCTCTTAATTTCGGCTACTCTTCTGACTTGGTGGTGCACATGTAGCCTATAACCTGTTTTAGAGGAATGTAATCATTTAATATTGTAAGAGCTTTCATTGTCTGCTTATATGCCCCCTTTACTTATCCTACGGTTCTGACTTGGTGTACAGGGAGAACACTGTAAGAACGGCCCATGTTCTGAATTCTGTCGCTGTACATTTCAAAAGTGCTTAACAAATAGTTATATTGACTACCTCCATCCTAGCTCGCTCATTAATGTCTTAATCAAAATTACAGATTGCCTCTTATCCACTTGTCGTCCCCTTATGCCATAGTTTGTACATCTCAATTGTCAGTAGAAACCACATTTGTTTAAGCAAGTCAGCCATATCAGCTATGTTTTTTTAAAGTCAGTAAATGAGGCTGAATTAACTGTTTCGCTGCCAGACAAGGCTCCGCTGATAGCCAGGTGTAGCAGTGGTAAGGTGTGGTAAGGACTGCTGTTGGGACAGCTTTATGTAAGCCTTAACAGCTTGTGGGCACCGTTTGTCACTGTTATAGTGCAATTAATGTATTGTTTAGTATTGTGTTGTGGCTTTGCTGGAATGCATCCCCCCCAAACAAATGTTTGCCCCACCAAGATTTATATGCTAAAATCGCCACTGAGTGGTCATGTTACTCAAGTGCAGAGAAAACATCCTTATTGCTTACTATCATTTCCTTAAACACCCACTTTGAAAAGAGGGTGTGAACCATTACATAAAAGTAAAATTATCAATAATTAATTAACATTGCCAATTACATCTGTTCAGGGCCACCATAAAAATATTCATAATTTACTGTATGCCGCGTGCTTGGAAGATTAGTCCAAATGAGGACTAAGAAATCCTAATAAAATAAAATCAAGTGGGATAGGACAGTATATAAACAGCAGAGCAACTTCCACTCATCACTTGCCTACCTGAGAAAGAGTACCTGTGATTTACCTACTACTAGAGACAAAGAACCAGTATCACCATGAAGGTCCTGATCATCTATACTCTGAAGGTGGAGCAGCTGAACATTGTTCCAGTACCAGAGGAGGCTGAAGAGACTGGGCCGCTGGTTGGTGCTCCAATGGTCACCGTGGAATGAGAAAATTAAGTTGGTTCAGGTTGCTCTGCCACTACTGCCAGAAAATGGGGAAGCTGAGGCTGATGAACAACGGTCTGTGAACTGCCCGGACGTCTGTATCCTCTTTGTGAACCCTGGCCTCTGCTCGGAACCCCACAGAGTATAGCTTTTTGTAGCAGCTAACACGAATGGCACACCACTACGCCTGGCTCGGGAGATTCTACCTCCAGGGTTAGTGGATGTGGACCGACCATGCAGCATTCTTCTACAACAACTGGTACACATAGAACGATGCGGCCTGCCACCCCTGCATCTATATGAAATCCACAGAGGGCGGCTGGTCAAATGCCGAATGTGACATACAGCTTCCTGTCATCTGTTGAGGACAGACCGTTACTCAAGAATGTGATTCTTTATGTTTTTCCTGCTGTGTCTCTGGATAAGAAATGTGTGCCAAATGGCTAAATGTGGTGTAATATAGATGTGGATTTTGTTTGTTTTTAATACATTGTGTAATTGTTTTCCTATAATAAACTTGTTTGTATCACATGAAAAGCCTTATTTCTATACTAGCTACTAGTCTATTGCTCAGTAAACAAGACACCTGAGTGTCAGTAAGGTATGATGGAGACATTAGGCCTATTTCTAATGCGTTTAATTTATTACAGCAGCCAAATTCAAAACACACAGATGACAATGACAATACATTTACAAAGTTGACTAAATAGTCATATTTACAAAGTCAGTCAATATGTGCCTTATGGCGAGGAATCAGCCGAGGAAGCAGCAGCAGGGGCATGGCTCTGTTCTTCTTTTAGTCTACGTTTCATCAGCTTCCTTTTCTTCTTCTCCTCCTTTTCGATTTCACTGACCATCTCCAGGAACTTGGGGCTTCGGGGGTCCATTGCGTAGCCAAAGCGTTCTCTAGCCTCGGCTAGCAGCCTTTCACGACGGGCCTTCTCGTCTTTCAACTTCTGTTTCACCTCCCGTTTTTCCTTCCTCCAGTCAGCCACCATCTTAGGCATCTTGGCCATATTGGCTGCAACCAATTTCTCTCTGCAAAGGAAGATTGGAGGGGGTGTTAGCGAAGTATCATGTAATCATAAAAGCTACTATAAAAAGGTATGGTTAGACAGAGCTTTATCCACCTGTCAAGAAAATGCTGTACTTCCACAAAACTATCAAAGAACAGTATAAATTGGAACCAAAGCCTATCAGACAGTTGAGCATATTTATTTATGTTATTCATACATACAAAGGCCTCTCATTGAGAGGTGTCATGCCCATGTAACTAGTTGCCTTGAGTCATATAGGCAAATGTCATGCAGTAACTAACGAGGTAGTTAGCTACCATTCTCAATTTCTCTCAATGCTATCTAGTATGTCATGTTGCATAGAAACAAACATGTAATTTGACGGGTCCCAAAAAGATAACTTGTATTAGCTTGGTTAGCATGGATGTTTACCTCGCGAGACGTTTCGCATTTGCTTCCTTCGTTTTCGCCTCAACGTTCTTCAACATCACCTGGAGCGGAGGGTTCCATTCCCTCTCCTCTGCTATCATCTCCTTGAGCTGGGCATGGTTGGGCCACAGCTTTGCAGGGTCGATTCCCGACGAAGAGCCATACCGCCCGAATAGCTTGCGGTCATACTTCGCTGTCTTCTGCCATTCCGGAGTTTTCTCGCTTTCCCTATCTGGTATGTATGGATCTTTCAGATTTAATTTTAGTGGTTTAGGATTATAATTTGCTATCTGCTGTAGAAACCCGCAGTGTGAGCTGGCAGGATTATACGATTTTAAGGATGAAACCCCTCGAATAACCCAGCTACATATTGCTGTCCTCCTGCACAGCATGGAGGTCGCCATTTTTTGTGTCAACGTTCGGAGGACCCTCGTTGCGTCACATTTGCTTGCTCATAGCTGACTACAACATTGCCTGTCCGTTATTGTTGTCATCTTCATAAACTAGAGGGTCATAGAGGTATTAAAGGTGTTGTGACAAAAGACAGTCTTGACAATTCTGATTTGAAACTCTTAGGCTTTAGGCCTATTCAGTGTTATAATTAAAACAAATCTTATTGTGTTGCCAAATTATTATCCATAGCCTATATTGAAGTTTAGGTCGAAATTGCCTTCATTTTGAAAGGTTGTACTGTATGCTACAGAATGTGGGCTGTATCCAATCAGTCTTATCAGTGGAAGTCATGCTGGAAAAGGTAAATACATTATTTTAAGGGCTCATGTGCATATGAAATAGAGCTATGCTCAATAACTGACTTATTTGTTGTCTTATTAAGTTACATTCTGCCACAGACATCAATTATGATGATCATATCAACATCTCTCATGAGTCCACCATCATATGCTCTTGCAAGCCACTTTTAGTTTGGAAACTATTTTTCAATGGGTTTGAGTTTCAAACTTATAAATTAATCTGGGGGAAAATGTCCTTTCAAGAACCAAGTGGGGCCTGGAACCAGCAGTGGGCAGGTGGGCAACAGAGCCAAAACCTGAGCCAGGGGAGAAGTATAGACTATTTAACACCTTCTTTGAATATTAGGAATGCTATATGGGGAATTAACCAGAAAACACACTTTGAAAGAAAGATCCTTTGTTTTAACTTTGCCCTCCTTTCCTCTTTTAGCTGCCCCCTCCCACCGATTCCTCTTTTATTTGAGATGTATTTTCAAGAAGGGGAGATAGAACAAATGGGGTGATCTTGAGTGCAGCACTTACTGAGACAGATGTCACCGCTTTTGTTTTGCGGGAGCTGCGCAAAGCTCTCCATCGTCATTAAAGATGTAGGGTTCCCATGGCAGGAGGAGGAGAGGGGTGAAGGTGGGGGTGGGCATGACAGAGGCTTAATTTGGTTTAGGAGCAATCCAGTACCAAGCTCAGGGCTTTAGGGATCAAATCAACGTCAGTCACTGGCAAATAGGCTTGTTAACAGTTAGAAGATAAGGGATGGCATGGCAAGCACATTGCCTTGGTCTATTTCTGACTGAGGGATATATATATATAAAGATTTAACAGAATTAAGTAGGACATCATAAGATAAACCAATCTATTTATCACAAAAAGCTTTCAAAATGATCTGAGGATCTGTAAATAGATAACAAAATATGAACTGACTAACATTAACCCAAACTCATTTTCTATGCAGGGACCTTCACTTCTAGAGTTATTGTGTGGACAAGATGAGTTGAGTTGAAAAGGAGAGAAAAGAACTGAACCGCATTAGTGGACAAGCACCTCCTGCCTGCTGGCTGTAAAGGCATCGAGGTAAGGTCATGGCCGGTATAGTGGAGGTCACAGTGATGGTGTGGATGAGGATAATGTACATGGTATCTATTGGGGAGTGTTGGCAGAGGATGGGAAAACCAGCAGGCCCTGGCACCAAACATGGTGTGGTCCTCTGTAGCTCAGCTGGTAGAGCACGGCGCTTGTAACGCCAAGGTAGTGGGTTCGATCCCCGGGACCACCCATACACAAAAATGTATGCACGCATGACTGTAAGTCGCTTTGGATAAAAGCGTCTGCTAAATGGCATATTATTATTATTATTATTAAACATGGCTTCCCATGGAGAGTAGAGATGGATGCATAAGGATTGATTCACAGTTTTCTAACCCCAGTGAGTGTGCCTATAGAGGACATCCATATGGTATTTTGATTAAATATTAAATGTCTCCACACTTTTATAAACACATGTAAAATGAATTTTTAAATTGCATGATTGTCACTGTACCCTTCCTAATTTCTGTGACCCCTTCCACATTGCACTCATTTAATCTCATAATTATGTTTCGTGAGTTCACACGTGGAGTCTCCAGATGTACAATACGTTTGGCCACTTCAGCAGGATGCCAGAATAAACGTTTACCTCCACCTACTAATGCACACACACACACACACAATACACACACACACACACACAGAGTCCAGTGGCAGTCAGTGCCGTTTAAGAGAAGGGAGGACACTTTATTTTTTTAATGAGCATGGACTTACAGTGGCTTGCGAAAGTATTCACCCCCCTTGGCATTTTTTCTATTTTGTTGCCTTACAACCTGGAATTAAAATTGATTTTTGGGGGGTTTGTATCATTTGATTTACACAACATGTCTACCACTTTGAAGATGCAAAATATTTTCTATTGTGAAACAAGCAAAGAAATAAGACAAGAAAACAGAACTTGAGTGTGCATAACTATTCACCCACCCAAAGTCAATACTTTGTAGAGCCACATTTTGCAGCAATTACAGCTGCAAGTCTCTTGGGGTATGTCTCTCTAAGCTTGGCACATCTAGGCACTGGGATTTTTGCCCATTCTTCAAGGCAAAACTGCTCCAGCTCCTTCAAGTTGGATGGGTTGCTCTGGTGTACAGCAATCTTTAAGTCATACCACAGATTCTCAATTGGATTGAGGTCTGGGCTTTGACTAGGCCATTTCAAGACTTTTAAATGTTTCCCCTTAAACCACTTGAGTGTTGCTTTAGCAGTATGCTTAGGGTCATTGTCCTGCTGGAAGGTGAACCTCCACCCCAGTCTCAAATCTCTGGAAGACTGAAACAGGTTTCCCTCAATTATTTCCCTGTAATTAGCGCCATCCATTATTCCTTCAATTCTGACCAGTTTCCCAATCCCTGCCGATGAAAAACATCCCCACAGCATGATGCTGCAACCACCATGCTTCACTGTGGGGATGGTGTTCTCGGGGTGATGAGAGGTGTTGGGTTTGCGCCAGACATAGCGTTTTCCTTGATGGCCAAAAAGCTCAATTTTAGTCTCATCTGACCAGAGTACCTTCTTCCATTTTTTCTTTAAGCAATGGCTTTTTTTCTGGCCACTCTTCCGTAAGCCCAGCTCTGTGGAGTGTACGGCTTAAAGTGGTCCTATGGACAGATACTCCAATCTCCGCTGTGGAGCTTTGCAGCTCCTTCAGGGTTAACTTTGGTCTCTTTGTTGCCTCTGATTAATGCCCTCCTTGCCTGGTCCGTGAATTTTGGTGGGCGGCCCTCTCTTGGCAGGTTTGTTGTGGTGCCATATTCTTTCCATTTTTTAATAATGGATTTAATGGTGCTCCGTGGGATGTTCAAAGATTCTGATATTTTTTTATAACCCAACCCTGATCTGTACTTCTCCACAACTTTGTCCCTGACCTGTTTGGAGAGCTCCTTGGTCTTCATGGTGCTGCTTGCTTGGTGGTGCACCTTGCTTAGTGATGTTGCAGACTCTGGGGCCTTTCAGAACAGGTGTATATATACTGAGATCATGTGACAGATCATGTGACACTTAGATTGCACACAGGTGGACTTTGCAATTATGTGACTTCTGAAGGTAATTGGTTGCACCAGATCTTATTTAGGAGCTTCATAGCAAAGGGGGTGAATACATACAGTGGGGAGAACAAGTATTTGATACACTGCCGATTTTGCAGGTTTTCCTACTTACAAAGCATGTAGAGGTCTGTAATTTTTATCCTAGGTACACTTCAACTGTGAGAGACGGAATCTAAAACAAAAATCCAGAAAATCACATTTATATGATTTTAAAGTAATTAATTTGCATCGTGTATCAAATACTTGTTCTCCCCACTGTATGCACGCACCACTTTTCCGTTATTTATTTTGTATAATTCTTTGAAACAAGTAATTTTTTTCATTTCACTTCACCAATTTTGACTATTTTGTGTATGTCCATTACATGAAATCCAAATAAAAATCAATTTAAATTACAGGTTGTAATGCAACAAAATAGGAAAAACGCCAAGGGGGATGAATACTTTTGCAAGGCACTGTATTTCTATTACAGCATATTGGATGACTGTCATTCATATTCCATTCACCCAATTCAATGTAACAGTGGTAGGTTTAGGCTACTACATGATACTCAAATTTTCCCTTTACCCATCATGAGGTTGCTACAACCGAGCCTATGAATGAAAGTTTACAACGTAGGTGCACACAGGTCAATAATTGTTTTTGAGGTGACTGACACATTCAATACCGCCTTGCACTCTGTAGCCTGCATCTAGCTGATATAGGATGTAATCATTAGTCCAACAGTTGCAAACGAGAGTTTCTATTGGACAAATTCAAGTATGTTTATCCCCATTTTGTTCCGTTTGCTTCCGTTTAAGAAACGTTTTTCAACAGAATCGGCGGAATGAATACACCTCTGATCACACGTAAACACAGTTAACTTTCATAGCAGCCACGTTGTATTCCTTCTCGCATCTATGCACTCCATTCCTCTCACCATTTCCCTTCGCTTGTGGACTTCAATGCACAACACATCAACTGTATGTGACCAGGCGAAAAAACCTTCCAAACCATATCATAACCGCTACACACAGCCTACATCGTTGTCACCATATTAGCTAAAGTAAGGTCATAGTCAACATAGCTCCCGAGTGGCGCAGTGGTCTAAGCTGTGCCACTAGAGATCCTGGTTCGAATCCAGGCTCTGTCGTAGCCGGCCGCGACCGGGAGACCCATGGGGCGGCGCACAATTGGCCCAGCGTCGTCCAGGGTAGGGGAGGGAATGGCCGGCAGGGATGTAGCTCAGTTGGTAGAGCATAGCGTTTTCCAGGGTTGTGGGTTCGATTCCCACGGCGGGCCAGTATGAATTATTATTTTTTTTATTTTATAATGTATGCACTCACTAACTGTAAGTCGCTCTGGATAAGAGTGTCTGCTAAATGACTAAAATGTAAATGTAATAGCTAATAGAACTAACACGTTAGTAAGCCAGCTACAATCATGCAGTAACGTTACAGTGTACAGTCATGAAGCAGTTCACCGGTGGCAATAAATGAGTAAAACCAAAAGCTTACCTTGACTCTGAAGAGTTCCAGTGTTGTGTTGGATAGTCATAGCCAGCTAGCTAACATAGCATCCCTCTATTTGAGCAGGGTGTTTGAGTAGGCTAAACTAGCTAGCTGCATTTGCTAGCTAAGTAAGTGAAACTGAAAGTGAAAGAAAATGACAATCTCTCTATATCTCTCTTGCTTCTCCTTCGTTTTGGAATAAATTCATTTGTTCAAAACTCTTCCACTATTGTCTTTCTCTCTCTTTGAGTCAACTACTCACCACATTTGATGCACTGCAGTGCTAGCTACCTGTAGCTTATGCTTTCAGTACTAGATTCATTCTCTGATCCTTTGATTGGGTGGACAACATGTAAGTTCATGCTGCAAGAGCTCTGATAGGTTGGAGGATGTCCTCCGGAAGTTGTCATAATGACTGTGTAAGTCTATGGAAGGAGGTGAGAACCATGAGCCTCCTAGGTTTTGTATTGAAGTCAATGTACCCAGAGGAGGATGGAAGCTAGCTCTCCTCCGGCTACACCATGGTGCTACCTTACAGAGTGCTGTTGAGGCTACTGTAGACCTTCATTGCAAAATAGTGTGTTTTAATCACTTATTTGGTGACGTGATTATATTTAGCATAGTTTTATCTAAAAAGGATACATTTTTAAATGTTTTACTATTTATATTTTTATGAAATTCACTGAGGAGACTCCACTGACACTCACATACATGTTTGGCTTTGATATAACATTTGCACAGTCAGCATTAATATTTGTTGACAAAGAAGAAATAACAATCATATGGGCCCAAATATAGTAATCTCTTGTTGGAAATAAACAATGAAAAGTACTTCATCCAGAATTTGGCACCAAGAATCAGATTTGTCAGCATCTCCTCTTTAAAACGAGCTATGAAGACAAATTCCAAATGAAAAGCGCAGTGAATCTAAAAATATACAATTTACCAGCAGTGATGTCATACTGTTTATACTGTAGAAGATAAAAAGCAACAACAAAGCTGACTAGATGAGAAGGCTGTGCTGCTATGTTTTTGGAGGAACTATGACACATTTGTTATATAAATTCAGATCTTGCTTTAGCTTTGAGTTTCCATTTGTCAATTGACCTTGATAAATCACTTGAGTGATCACTGTGAAGTTCAATGGACAATGGGATATCACATCCAAATGAAAGAGAGGGGTATATGACTGTGGTTTAGACTGTATTGTAAGTCAATGGTGTAACCAACATCTTCATGGTAGAGAGCTCACTGACTGCGGAGTATGGAATAATCCATGTGCAGATTCTATCACTGGAGCATAATTTGTGGCTGTGATCACTCTTACAGCTCCTCCCCACTAATGATAAACTTGGACACAGCCCAATTCAGAACTGTCGGCGTAAGCGGTTTTATGGAGGAAGGGGCTGCCGAGAATGCGAGGGGGGTGAGCGTAGAGCGTTCAGCGGGGAGTGGCGGCGTATTTTACGGTAATGGATGTACCACATGGAGATCCGGTTAGTGATGTGTTTGGAGCGCCATGGGACTCGTGGGGGGGGGGGCCTTTATTTGCAGCAAAGAGTGCAGTTTTAATGTCAGGTTGGGACTCCCAGAGCCTCACTGCATTTCCTGTGGGCCATCACATAATCGCTGGTGCATTTTAACCAAATTAACTCACATGAATGGATCCTCTTCACGCTTATGTAAACACATACAGAGATACATACATGGGTACATAAATACAGACGGATGATAGATTTAATTTCAACAACAAAATATTTGGCATCCTGTTACATTGTAGACCTAACAGCAACAGTAGCAGCAACATATCTCTCAATTGGTAAAGGGAAAGTGGCCTGTGATCAAAATATTTTCCTCCAAAAGATGGCAACCGCATTAAACCAATTAGTGATTTCTTATCATTATCCAATGTGACTGCACATAGGCCTACCATAAACAACCATAACCTACACCATACCGCTTGTCTTTGGAAGAGCTCAAAGTCTCCCACAATGTTGGGAGTCCTCAACCCACCCCTGGCCCAAACTCTTAATGAGATGATGAATGGTAGCATAAGGAGTGATGGAGGCCCTATCCACCGGTGGCTACTAATTTAAGGAGAGATTTATCAAATGTGGGGATGCACTCCGCTGGGGGCGCGTCTCCATAACAGGGTGCTGGGGTCCCATGAAGATGAATGGGGGTAATTACTGTCTCTCTTCTCCGTTCACAGCCCTTCTTCCCCTTCTCTGTTTCCTGTGGTTCAGGAGCTAGTCATTTGTCTCTTTACACATGGCACACCGTGCAAATTAATGGCACCCCTTTATGTTTTAACCCATCACCTCACTGTGTGGTCATGATGAAAAAGCCATGCCTGTTTTCAAAATCTGTGTCCTCACCCAAACTTGACAGATTGCATTTTATTCTGTTTTAGAGTAATTGTTGACAACAAATGCGATCACTACTGTCTGTGCATCAGTATACTTTTGGTAACTAAGATCCGTTGAGTTTCCATATCCCTTTATACCAGTATTGGAAAAACACCTTTTATACTTCCACCTCAGTAAGACATTTTTAGCAGCTTATAGCATTTTCTCACTGCAAAAGAAAAGATATAGGCCTACCTCTAGAGCCCAACAAACCCTGAGATCTGAGCTTGATGTGGCAGATAGATTTGACCTCATGTGCTGTTGTATGTTCCATCTCCAGGGAAGTGGAAATGCTGAAGGACTTCCAGCTTATCCTGCCTATGTTACCTGACCCAACCAGAGACTCAGACACACCCACTGTCTGTAGCAGCGTGCCAATCCCTGGTACCCTGTGATCCCACGGCGCTGAGTAATGCCACACACACACACACTCACACACATGCACACACAGACACAGACACAGACACAGACACACACACACACACAAACAATTTACCCCTCTGTTTTGGGATATGGGAATGGGTTGCAGAGAGGGAGTTTAAGAGGGGTGCAGGTGGCACAAGGCTGGCGCAGACATCGCCCCGTCGCTCCCTTAGCCGCACCGGTACCATCTGTCATCAGCGTGAACATCTGCAAACCCAAGGTGCCCTTGTCACCCAATGTTACAGCAGCATGTTTGGTGTTTCCATTAGCGGAACCACAGTGCAGCACCAGAACCAAACATTAGATTTGAGTGCAGTGATTCAGCTGGATTGGACTTGTGCACACTGGGTAGATTCTCCTCAAGGCAAATCCGTCTGGCTCGCGTGACGTCCCGTCCACTGACTGTCAATTTGGCCTTAGTCTTCTCTTTCTTTATGAGCCTTGACTCCTCCAGATTATACCGTAAAACAGATGGCCTCATCCTCTCCTTGTTTTCACTCTCCCTCTGTAAGAATTTGGGGTATCACTGAGTCTCAGTGTGTATGTTATATTTTTAGGAAATGTGAATGCATGGTTATGACTGTCAGAAATATCAGGCTTTACAGGAGTTATTTTACCATCTACTTGAATGGTAAATATCACTTGGTTGATAGGATCTCCCTAAATAAATATTATAATCCTGTGTATTTTACATTCAGATTTATTTTCACTAATTGAACCGCCTGTGGTACACAGTGCTGCAATAGGACTCAACACAGACCATGTCTATGCTGCAGTTCTGCTGACCTCTAGCCTACTGCATATGGTGCTGAAGCACTGATCTGGATTACAGCAACAAGATCAAAACAATATGCTCATTGTCCACCATGCACGGATATAATCTCAAGGATTACTCTGGAATGAAACCAGCGGCCGCCTCTAAAGATGATACAGAGAATGATATGAGGATTTTACGGAAGGCTTGGCAGAGAAGCTCTTTTGAGATTTCCTGATCTTTGAGATTTCAAGGTTTTTTTCTTATTATTATCTGTGCTTGCACATGAAGCTGCTAGACTCAGAACATTGGGCAAAGCTTACCTCCCACAGCTGCCGCTAAACCAATACACATGCACTTGCTCACAAATTTGGAGCTCCCAAACCATCTGCTGGGAGAGTGAGGATGAATCTGTCCAGTTAATTGTGAATTAGAGGCAGCAAACTGTGCCCTGGCCGTACAGAGTGGTACTGCTGCTCAGTACACTAACAAATCTGCTAACAAATTCACATGCACATCAATATTATGGGTGTCACACTCTCACACACTCTCCCAAGAACAGAATGAAAGCACTGGGCAATACTTCATAATTGTCATTGGGGAACAGTACTCTCTATATTGAAAGATTATCACTTATTCAGGGACACTGGCATGTCATGTCGTTTATAAGGCCTATAACTGTGTTGTAAGTAGGCGTAAGCATATTGCTTTTCAGCTGTTGTGATTATCCCAAAAAATAAAAAATCTATTGCCAAATGAGCTCTCCATCAACAGCAGGCCAACTTATGCATGGCAGGTTTGGGATATGGTCAGTCTGCACTCAGAGGTGTCATCCCCATAGGGGGCACAGGGGCATGTGCCCCCTCAGATTTGTCCCCCCCCCCAAAAAAAAAACATGTTTTGTTTTTGTTGTTGTTTCTCTGTAATACTACTAGCCACCGAGCAATTTTATGGCTTTAGCTAGCCCAGATAGGTTCCCACTTCATAACTAGCTACCAAGAAGCCATTTCAGGCTATCAATCAAGTTAGAGTAGATAGATAATCTAACTATTTTAGCTGGCATGCCTGCTGGCAAGGTTGGTAGACTTTAGAAAAGCAAGCAAGGACTACATTTACTGAATATGACACACATTCCTTTCAATATTTTACCCAGATTTTAGCAGAGATGCAGAGAAGCATATTTAGTTTATTTATAAAAAATAACCACCAGTCAGGAGGATACAGACAGCACAAGAGGTATGCTTAAATGTGCAGAAAAATAAACATATTTTTGACATAGAATTAAGCATAATGATTATAGCTCTAGATAACAGGAAAAAGCTGTTTCAGGTGTTTGAAAAATGCAAAATTCTTTAACTTCCACCGCACAGCCATCCTCATGTACTTTGTGTACATGTAACGTGTATTCATGGATGCCAAGGAAAGCGAGGCTTTCACAATCGGCTGAATGTATCTCCCCGGAGAAAGAGTCAGAGCGAGCGAAATAGCACCCCTCTGTATGTGTAGGTCATCTATCTGATGCTGTCTGGTCAAAAAGAAAATGACATTCAGCCGCCCGTAGCATTGAATGCGGCAGGTAGCTTAGTGGTTAAGAGCGTAGTGCCAGTAACCGAAAGGTCGCTGGTTCTAATCCCCGAGCCGACTAGGTGAAAAATCTGTCGATGTGCCCTTGAGCAAGGCACTTAACCCTAATTGCTCCTGTAAGTCGCTCTGGATAAGAGCGTCTGCTAAATGACTAAAATGTAAAATGTAAAAATGAATGCAAGGGAAGCCAGCGAGCATTTGGCCTCCCTTAATAAATACATTATAAAATAATAGCCAATCAGTGTTGAGGTAAACTGAGTGAGCCCAACTGTGAATGGTCCTGGCACACCAAAAAAAAAGTGTCAAGGGAAGCCAGTTTGGATTTGGCATCCCTCCAATCACATCACATCGAGAGCAATATGTCATTGACAGAAACAACTTGAATTGTTGCATCTCGTTGTCCTCCGGTGGTTAGCTAGCTAGCTAAAATTGGCCCTTTCCTAAATTAGCCATGGATGGAGATAGGGATTTAGACTTGTGGTTTTACTTAATTCTCCGTACTGACCAATGATTATAATGGCGATTCTGATCCAACCATAAATTCATACATCGTGCCCCTGGCCTAAGAGGATGGATGTTCAATATGTAGCTAGATGTAGAAGGCTAATGTTGAAAAAGGCTAGCTAACGTTGCCCATGAAAGAAAGTTAGGCTAGCGAGCAAGCATTTTAGCCAGATAGCCTAGGGCAACAAAACATTTAAGCGTGTAGGCTACTGTATGACAGAGTCATAGACCGTTTCGTCAACATGAAAGAGAGGGCATTGGCGTTTCTCTACAAGTAGGGTGAGTCAACATGTTATTTTCTACTTGCACAAACACACACACACACAAACACAGAAATCAGAACAATGGACAGCCACATCATATTTACCTTACATTGATTGGACTAAATTGTTTTTGGTATTAGACTAAGCATAGGTGATTTGATGATGTTGAAATGGTGCTGGAATAGTGGAGGCAGCTCCTGTTTTCTTTGCGACTTGCGTTAACTCTCCGTGGTTCTAAATCAATAGTTGTTTAGTGGTCCGAAAACGTCGGAAACATTAACTTGCTTGACCATGCTGTAGGTAATGTAACTGTTTGTTACATGCAATATGCTTTGTGGACTTCACCGGACAGATGTTGCTCTCCAGTTTTGTGATGAAACAAAGGTGTGGTTGAATTTATGCTGCCACTGTATCTTCTTGTCTCGGCAAGGCATATGAACTAACAGGTTATACTGCAAACAACACAATTATCACAACACATAGGTTGTAATATGGCTTTTTTTTCTGGCTTGGCTTCCCCAGTGATTTTACCCACACCGCTACTGCTATGTGCCCCCTCAGATTTTGGGGGTGCATGACGCCCCTGTCTGCACTTTTAGAAACATTAACACACTCATTATTCTGACTGTTACAGGTTTATAGTAGGCAAGAGAAAATCTTGAAAAGTGTCTCTTGTGACAGTGTTGAAAGGCTGCATTCTGTAAATAAAATAGGCTACCCTGTAAGCAGCTCAACATTCAAGATCGGACAAAAAGTGCCTGGCAATTGGGCTGCTTTTGAAAACAGCACCTGCGAGATCTGTGTCCCTCACAAGAACGACAAAAAGTCTCTCTAAGCCTCCAAAAATATTGGCACTCTCTGTGTAACTCAAAAGTAAGGCTATAGAAGAAAGCAAAGCACAAGCTGAAAATGGCTGTGGGTTTCTGACGACAGAAGTCTCAACTCTAACGAGCAGCAATTTGTCACCTGGCTTGTTTATTTTCTTCTGCTTATTTAGGACTCTCCTTTGTCCTAATGGGCTCATTAGCGGGAGCTTCATGCCGGCAAGGCGCGAATCACAGGTTAGAGTAATGAGACTCCAACGCACAGGCACCACATGGTAAATGAGGCTTGGCCCTCAACGTTGGGTAAGATCACAAAATACAATATGGTTTCATTTGAACTATGCTATTTTCATAACTCAACTATAGCAGAAAAATTTATATTTTCACAAGAAATACAGTATATTCTATTCAAAAAGTGAATCTCACCATATTGGAATGTTTTATATTCTCTACTTGAGAGGCAAAAACTACGGATTTGGGAATAGCCAACGTAGGCTGTGTTTAAATGGTTGGCCTGAGTGCTTACAGCACATTTCAAGTCAGTGGGAGCAAGTTTAGAGAATAGTATGGAACATAAATTTGGAGTCCCAACGGTTTCCTGTGTTTGGCGTTGGCGGCAGCAGGCCTCATGTACTTTCATAGGTGATTTATTGACGGGCCTCCACTAAACCAGTGAGTGAGAACCTTAAGCCAAGAGTTCAACTAAGGACAACATGAACCGACTATAAGAAAAATGTAGGGAGCTATGGGATGTAGGCTGCAGTCATTGTCTTGTTTGGTAGAAGTCTTCTAAACCTATTATGTATAATAAATTAGAACTCAGTGATGGGAGTTCAGTATTTCATCTCAAATTGTGACACTTAATTGTTCCTTTCCTTACTTCTCACCCTGAAACCTGTAGTAGCCTGCAGTGATAACTTTAGGATGATAGGTCTACACATACGCCTCCAATGTTTACTGATTTGTACATCGGTTGAAGGGAAAGTGTGTGTGTGTGTGTGTGTGTGTGTGTGTGTGTGTGTGTGTGTGTGTGTGTGTGTGTGTGTGTGTGTGTGTGTGTGTGTGTGTGTGTGTGTGTGTGTGATGTACATTAATTCCTTTTTATTTGCTTTCTCTTCACTTTTCAGCCAGGTACTTAAAATGTGTCAGCCAGGCAGGGAGAGAATGAGCCTTGCTTGATGATGGGTAGAAAGAGAACAGGAGAGAGCAGCTGGATAAAGTGGGATTGGGGGGTATATAAGGGTAGAGGAGAGAGAGAAGAAGGGGGGTAGAATTCAAAGCAGATGGTAATGCTGGCACCTGTCTTGTGCCGAAATCTGTTTGGAGCTGTTTCCCACATGTAAAGAAGCCAATCCTGCTTATTGTGGCAAAAGAAACTCAGGTTTAACTCTGTGACCAAGTCCTCCCCTGGTCCTCTATCATAATGGGATGCCCCCTCAGTACAGGAGGAGATCCAAAACAGCCTCTTATTCCCTCCACTCTCTCACACCCAGGCCTTGTAGTCAAACAGAGGGTGCATTCATGGTATGAACAGGAGAGAGCCTCATTTGAAGCTTTAATCTGTAGGCCACATGCTGCACAACGCCAAGCACCAAACGGCAGTGGCAGACGCATGCAGCCAGGCCTGCCTGTGTTAAATGCAACTAGTATTTATTTGGCCAGGCAGACTAAGAGTCTCTTCCAGGTGGTTACATGTATTAGTTTTGACGTTACATTTGCCTTCCATCTTTCCCAGGACATCAGTGGTCAATTAAGCTTCTCCTTAAAAGTTCAATGCAGCCCTTTTTATGTCAATATTAAATAATTTCTGGGTAACAATTAAGTACCGTACTGTGATTGTTTTCAGTTAAAATGTTCAAAAAGAAACAAAAATAGCTTCATAGCAAAGAGCAATTTCTCAAGCGAGAATTTTGCTAGGACTGTCTGGGAGTGGTCTGAGTGGGGAGGGGAAAACTGAAAACTAGCTGTTATTGGCAGAGATGTTTGGAACTCTCTTTCTTATTGATGACAGCAGGCAGGCCAAAACGTACACTAAGGGCATTATGAACATTTTCACAATTTCACAGTTTTATTCCAACCTCATAGTGTGGAAACATACATAAAAAACACAGGAAAATTACATTTTTGACTGCACTTGTCCTTTAAGAAGCTATGGACATTTTAAGTTGATCTATAGTTCCACAAATGTTAGGGTATTAGGTTTTGTACATAGGGTTTACTGACTATTCCGAAGTAAAGGGCTAGGCGTAGTGTCTCATTGTATGGCAGAATGAAGGACAAACTGGTATTTTTGTTATTAATCTTCTGGAACAAATGAATCCAATGTTCTTGCAAATGATAATCTGTGAACACTATACACAACATGATATTTGACAGATATTAAAATAATCATATACAGTACCAGTCAAAGGTTTGGACACACCTACTCATTCAAGGGTTTTTCTTTATTTTTACTATTTTCTACATTGTAGCATAATAGTGAAGACATCAACACTATGAAATAACACATAATGAATCATGTAGTAACCAGAAAAGTGTTAACCAAATCAAAATATATTTTATATTTTTAGATTCTTCAAATAGCCACCCTTTGCCTTGATGACAGCTTTGCACAGTCTTGGCATTCTCTCAACCAGCTTCATGAGGTAGTCACCTGGAATGCATTTCAATTAACAGGTGTGCCTTCATAAAGGTGAATTTGTGGAATTTCTTTCCTTCTTAATGTGTTTGAGCCAATCAGTTGTGTTGTGACAAGGTAGGGGGGTATACAGAAGATAGCCGTATTTGGTAAAAGACCAAGTCCATATTATGGCAAGAACAGCTCAAATAAGCAAAGAGAAACGACAGTCCATCATTACTTTAAGACATGAAGGTCAGTCAATACGGAACATTTCAAGAACTTTGAAAGTTTCTTCAAGTGCAGTTGCAAAAACCATCAAGCGCTATGATGAAACTGGCTCTCACGAGGACCGCCACATGAATGGAAGACCCAGAGTTACCTCTGCTGCAGAGGATAAGTTCATTAGAGTTACCAGCCTCAGAAATTGCAGCCCAAATAAATGCTTCACGGAGTTCAAGTCACAGACACATCTCAACATCAACTGTTCAGAGGGGACTGTGTGAATCAGGCCTTCATGGTCAAATTGCTGCAAAGAAACCACTACTAAAGGACACTAATAAGAAGAAAAGACCTGCTTGGGCCAAGAAACACGAGCAATGGACATTAGGCCGGTGGAAATTTGACCTTTGGTCTGGAGTCCAAATTGGAGATTTTTGATTCCAGCCGCCGTGTCTTTGTGAGACGCGGTGTGGGTGAACGGATGATCTCCGGATGTGTAGTTCCCACCGTAAAGCATGGAGGAGGAGGTGTTAGGGTGTGGGGGTGCTTTGCTGGTGACACTGCCTGTGATTTATTTAGAATTCAAGGCACACTTAACCAGCATGGCTACCACAGCATTCTGCAGCGAAACGCCATCCCATCT